>NW_027521958.1:0-41426 GCF_052094955.1 Ictidomys tridecemlineatus
AAAGCTTCCAAAATCTACGAGTTGCCTGAAATCTCAGTAAACCCTTTTTCACCCAATCTTGATGATACTTTCAGGTAATGATCAGTACACCAATCCCACTTGGCTGGCCAAATTTAGTTCTTCTAGGTTAAACCGTTCATTTGCAGTAACTGTTTTCATTTTGAGGTTTCACTCTGTTTCTCCTACAGGGATACATGTGTTTGGAACTCTAAATCAAACACGGTTTGTGCTAGCTCTTTGAAACTTGACACAATAAAGCAGTTTCAAGTTCTATCTCTATGGTTTGCTTGCTGTTGATGTAGCCCTAAGCAGAGACTGGCGAGAATCACTTTCATGGAGAGTGCTTGCCAAGCTTCCAAAAAAACTACGAGTTGCCTGAAATCTCAGCAAACACTTTTTCACCCAATCTTGATGATACTTTCAGGTAATGATCAGTACACCAATCCCACTTGGCTTGCCAAATTTCGTTCTTCTAGGTTAAACCGTTCGTTTTCAGTAACCGTTTAAATTTTGAGGTTTCACTCTGTTTTCTCCTATGGGGATACATGTATTTGGAACTCTAAATCAAACACGATTTGTGCTAGCTCTTTGAAACTTGACACCCTAAAGCAGTTTCAAGTTCTGTCTCTATGGTTTGTTTGCTGTTGATGTAGCCCTAAGCAGAGACTGGCGAGAATCACTTTCATGGAAAGGGGTTGCCAAGCTTCCAAAAAACTACGAGTTGCCTGAAATCTCAGCAAACACTTTTTCACCCAATCTTGATGATACTTTCAAGTAATGATCAGTACACCAATCCCAATTGGCTCGCCAAATTTCGTTCTTCTAGGTTAAACCGTTCGTTTCCAGTAACCGTTTTCTTTTTGAGGTTTCACTCTGTTTTCTCCTATGGGGACACATGTATTTGGAACTCTAAATCAAACATGGTTTGTGCTAGCTCTTGGAAACTTGACCCAATAAAGCAGTTTCAAGTTCTATCACTATGGTTTGTTTGCTGTTGATGTAGCCCTAAGCAGAGACTGGCGAGAATCACTTTCATGGAAAGGGCTTGCCAAGCTTCCAAAAAACTACGAGTTGCCTGAAATCTCAGCAAACACTTTTTCACCCAATCTTGATGATACATTCAGGTAATGATCAGTACACCAATCCCACTTGTCTCGCCAAATTTCGTTCGTCTAGGTTAAACCATTCGTTTGCAGTAACCGTTTTCATTTTGAGGTTTCCCTCTGTTTTCTCCTATGAAAGTACATGTATTTGGAACTCTAAATCAAACACGGTTTGTGCTAGCTCTTTGAGACTTGACACAAAAAAGCAGTTTCAAGTTCTATCTCTATGGTTTGTTTGCTGTTGATGTAGCCCTAAGCAGAGACTGGCGAGATTCACTTTCATGGAAAGGTGTTGCCAAGCTTCCAAAAAACTACGAGTTTCCTGAAATCTCAGCAAACACTTTTTCACCCAATCTTGATGATACTTTCAGGTAATGATCAGTACACCAATCCCACTTGGCTCGCCAAATTTCGTTCTTCTATGTTAAAACGTTCGTTTGCAGTAACCGTTTTCATTTTGAGGTTTCACTCTGTTTTCTCCTATAGGGACACAAGTATTTGGAACTCTAAATCAAACACAGTTTGTGCTAGCTCTATGAAACTTGACACAATAAAGCAGTTTCAAGTTCTAACTCTATGGTTTGTTTGCTGTTGATGTAGCCCTAAGCAGAGACTGGCGAGAATCACTTTCATAAAGAGGGGTTTCCAAGCTTCCAAAAAACTACGAGTTGCATGAAATCTCAGCAAACACTTTTTCACCCAATCTTGATGATACTTTCAGGTAATGATCAGTACACCAATCCACTTGTCTCGCCAAATTTCGTTCGTCTAGGTAAACCGTTCGTTTGCAGTAACCGTTTTCATTTTGAGGTTTCACTCTGTTTTCTCCTATGAAAGTACATGTATTTGGAACTCTAAATCAAACACGGTTTGTGCTAGCTCTTTGAAACTTGACACAATAAAGCAGTTTCAAGTTCTATCTCTATGGTTTGTTTGCTGTTGATGTAGCCCTAAGCAGAGACTGGCGAGAATAACTTTCATGGAGAGGGCTTGCCAAGCTTCCAAAAACGTACGAGTTGCCTGAAATCTCAGCAAACACTTTTTCATTCAAACTTGATAATACTTTCAGGTAATGATCAGTACACCAATCCCACTTGGCTCGCCAAATTTCGTTCTTCTAGGTAAAACCGTTCGTATGCAGTAACCGTTTTCATTTTGAGGTTTAACTCTGTTTTCTTCTATAGGGATACATGTATTTGGAACTCTAAATCAAACACGGTTTGTGCTAGCTCTTTGAAACTTAACACAATAAAGCAGTTTCAAGTTCTATCTCTGGTTTGTTTGCTGTTTATGTAGCCCTAAGCAGAGACTGGCGAGAATCACTTTCATGGAAACGGCTCGCCAAGCTTCCAAAAAACTACGAGTTTCCTGAAATCTCAGCAAACACTTTTCACCCAATCTTGATGATACTTTCAGGTAATGATCAGTACACCAATCCCACTTGGCTCGCCAAATTCCGTTCTTCTAGGTTAAACCGTTCGTTTGCAGTAACCGTTTTCATTTTGAGGTTTCACTCTGTTTTCTCCTATAGGGACACATGTATTTGGAACTCTAAATCAAACACGGTTTGTATTAGCTCTTTGAAACTTGACACAATAAAGGAGTTTCAAGTTCTATCTCGATGGTTTGTTTGCTGTTGATGTAGCCCTAAGAAGAGACTGGCGAGAATCACTTTCATCGAAAAGGCTTGCCAAGCTTCCAAAAAATTACGAGTTGCCTGAAATCTCAGAAAACACTTTTTCACCCAATCTTGATGATACTTTCAGGTAATGATCAGTACACCAATCCCACTTGGCTCGCCAAATTTCGTTCTTCTAGGTTAAACCGTTCATTTGCAGTAACCATTTTCATTTTGAGGTTTCGCTCTGTTTCTCCTACAGGGATACATGTGTTTGGAACTCTAAATCAAACACGGTTTTTGCTAGCTCTTTGAATCTTGACACAATAAAGCAGTTTCAAGTTCTATCTCTATGGTTTGCTTGCTGTTGATGTAGCCCTAAGCAGAGACTGGCGAGAATCACTTTCATGGAGAGTGCTTGCCAAGCTTCCAAAAAAACTACGAGTTGCCTGAAATCTCAGCAAACACTTTTTCACCCAATCTTGATGATACTTTCAGGTAATGATCAGTACACGAATCCCACTTGGCTTGCCAAATTTCGTTCTTCTAGGTTAAACCGTTCGTTTTCAGTAACCGTTTTCATTTTGAGGTTTCACTCTGTTTTCTCCTATGGGGATACATGTATTTGGAACTCTAAATCAAACACGATTTGTGCTAGCTCTTTGAAACTTGACACCCTAAAGCAGTTTCAAGTTCTATCTCTATGGTTTGTTTGCTGTTGATGTAGCCCTAAGCAGAGACTGGCGAGAATCACTTTCATAAAGAGGGCTTTCCAAGCTTCCAAAAAACTACGAGTTGCCTGAAATCTCAGCAAACACTTTTTCACCCAATCTTGATGATACTTTCAGGTAATGATCAGTACACCAATCCCACTTGGCTCGCCAAATTTCGTTCTTCTAGGTTAAACCGTTCGTTTGCAGTAACCGTTTTCATTTTGAGGTTTCACTCTGTTTTCTCCTATAGGGACACAAGTATTTGGAACTCTAAATCAAACACAGTTTGTGCTAGCTCTTTGAAACTTGACACACTAAAGCAGTTTCAAGTTCTAACTCTATGGTTTGTTTGCTGTTGATGTAGCCCTAAGAAGAGACTGGCGAGAATCACTTTCATGGAAAAGGCTTGCCAAGCTTCCAAAATCTACGAGTTGCCTGAAATCTCAGCAAACACTTTTTCACCCAATCTTGATGATACTTTCAGGTAATGGTCAGTACACCAATCCCACTTGGCTCGCCAAATTTTGTTCTTCTAGGTTAAACCGTTCGTTTGCAATAACCGTTTTCATTTTGAGGTTTCACTCTGTTTTCTCCTACAGGGATACATGTATTTGGAACTCTAAATCAAACACGGTTTGTGCTAGCTCGTTGAAACTTGACACAATAAAGCAGTTTCAAGTTCTATCTCTATGGTTTGTTTGATGTTGATGTAGCCCTAAGCAGAGACTGGCGAGAATCACTTTAATGGAAAGGGCTTGCCAAGCTTCCAAAAACTACGAGTTGCCTGAAATCACAGCAAACACTTTTTCACCCAATCTTTATGATACTTTCAGGTAATGATCAGTACACCAATCCCACTTGGCTCGCCAAATTTCGTTCTTCTTGGTTAAACCGTTCGTTTGCAGTAACCGTTTTCATTTTGACGTTTCACTCTGTTTTCTCCTATAGGGATACAAGTATTTGAAATTCTAAATCAAACACAGTTTGTGCAAGCTCTTTGAAACTTGACACAATAAAGCAGTTTCAAGTTCTATCACTATGGTTTGTTTGCTGTTGATGTAGCCCTAAGCAGAGACTGGCGAGAATCACTTTCATGGAAAGGGGTTGCCAAGCTTCCAAAAAACTATGATTTGCCTGAAGTCTCATCAAACACTTTTTCACCCAATCTTGATGATACTTTCAGGTAATGATCAGTACAATAATCCCACTTGGTTCGCCAAATTTCATTCTTCTAGGTTAAACCGTTCGTTTGCAGTAACCGTTTACATTTTGAGGTTTCACTCTGTTTTCTCCTATAGGGATACATGTATTTGGAACTCTAAATCAAACACGGTTTGTGCTAGCTCTTTGAAACTTGACACAATAAAGCAGTTTCAAGTTCTATCTCTATCATTTGTTTGCTATTGATGTAGCCCTAAGCAGAGACTGGCGAGAATCACTTTCATGGAAAGGGCTTGCCAAGCTTCCAAAAAACTACGAGTTGCCTGAAATCTCAGCAAACACTTTTTCACCCAATCTTTATGATACTTTCAGGTAATGATCAGTACACCAATCCCACTTGGCTCGCCAAATTTCGTTCTTCTAGGTTAAACCGTTCGTTTGCAGTAACCGTTTTCATTTTGAGGTTTTACTCTGTTTTCTCCTATAGAAATACATGTATTTGGAATCTAAATCAAACACGGTTTGTGCTAGTTCTTTGAAACTTGACACAATAAAGCAGTTTAAAGTTCTATCTCTATGGTTTGTTTGCTGTTGATGTAGCCCTAAGCAGAGACTGGTGAAAAACACTTTCATAAAGAGGGCTTTCCAAGCTGCCAAAAAACTACGAGTTGCCTGAAATCTCAGCAAACACTTTTTCACCCAATCTTGAAGATACTTTCAGGTAATGATCAGTACAGCAATCCCACTTGGCTAGCCAAATTTCGTTCTTCTAGGTTAAACCGTTCGTTTGCAGTAACCGTTTTCATTATGAGGTTTCACTCTGTTTTCTCCTATTGGGACACAAGTATTTGGAACTCTAAATCAAATACAGTTTTTGCTAGCTCTTTGAAACTTGACACACTAAAGCAGTTTCAAGTTCTAACTCTATGGTTTGTTTGCTGTTGATGTAGCCCTAAGAAGAGACTGGCGAGAATCACTTTCATGGAAAGGGGTTGCAAAGCTTCCAAAATCTACGAGTTGCCTGAAATCTCAGTAAACCCTTTTTCACCCAATCTTGATGATACTTTCAGGTAATGATCAGTACACCAATCCCACTTGGCTGGCCAAATTTAGTTCTTCTAGGTTAAACCATTCATTTGCAGTAACTGTTTTCATTTTGAGGTTTCGCTCTGTTTCTCCTACAGGGATACATGTGTTTGGAACTCTAAATCAAACACGGTTTGTGCTAGCTCTTTGAAACTTGACACAATAAAGCAGTTTCAAGTTCTATCTCTATGGTTTGCTTGCTGTTGATGTAGCCCTAAGCAGAGACTGGCGAGAATCACTTTCATGGAGAGTGCTTGCCAAGCTTCCAAAAAAACTACGAGTTGCCTGAAATCTCAGCAAACACTTTTTCACCCAATCTTGATGATATTTTCAGGTAATGATCAGTACACCAATCCCACTTGGCTTGCCAAATTTCGTTCTTCTAGGTTAAACCGTTCGTTTTCAGTAACCGTTTAAATTTTGAGGTTTCACTCTGTTTTCTCCTATGGGGATACATGTATTTGGAACTCTAAATCAAACACGATTTGTGCTAGCTCTTTGAAACTTGACACCCTAAAGCAGTTTCAAGTTCTATCTCTATGGTTTGTTTGCTGTTGATGTAGCCCTAAGCAGAGACTGGCGAGAATCACTTTCATGGAAAGGGGTTGCCAAGCTTCCAAAAAACTGCGAGTTGCCTGAAATCTCAGCAAACACTTTTTCACCCAATCTTGATGATACTTTCAAGTAATGATCAGTACACCAATCCCAATTGGCTCGCCAAATTTCGTTCTTCTAGGTTAAACCGTTCGTTTCCAGTAACCGTTTTCTTTTTGAGGTTTCACTCTGTTTTCTCCTATGGGGACACATGTATTTGGAACTCTAAATCAAACATGGTTTGTGCTAGCTCTTGGAAACTTGACCCAATAAAGCAGTTTCAAGTTCTATCACTATGGTTTGTTTGCTGTTGATGTAGCCCTAAGCAGAGACTGGCGAGAATCACTTTCATGGAAAGGGCTTGCCAAGCTTCCAAAAAACTACGAGTTGCCTGAAATCTCAGCAAACACTTTTTCACCCAATCTTGATGATACTTTCAGGTAATGATCAGTACACCAATCCCACTTGTCTCGCCAAATTTCGTTCGTCTAGGTTAAACCATTCGTTTGCAGTAACCGTTTTCATTTTGAGGTTTCCCTCTGTTTTCTCCTATGAAAGTACATGTATTTGGAACTCTAAATCAAACACGGTTTGTGCTAGCTCTTTGAGACTTGACACAAAAAAGCAGTTTCAAGTTCTATCTCTATGGTTTGTTTGCTGTTGATGTAGCCCTAAGCAGAGACTGGCGAGAATCACTTTCATAAAGAGGGCTTTCCAAGCTTCCAAAAAACTACGAGTTTCCTGAAATCTCAGCAAACACTTTTTCACCCAATCTTGATGATACTTTCAGGTAATGATCAGTACACCAATCCCACTTGGCTCGCCAAATTTCGTTCTTCTATGTTAAAACGTTCGTTTGCAGTACCCGTTTTCATTTTGAGGTTTCACTCTGTTTTCTCCTATAGGGACACAAGTATTTGGAACTCTAAATCAAACACAGTTTGTGCTAGCTCTATGAAACTTGACACAATAAAGCAGTTTCAAGTTCTAACTCTATGGTTTGTTTGCTGTTGATGTACCCTAAGCAGAGACTGGCGAGAATCACTTTCATAAAGAGGGGTTTCCAAGCTTCCAAAAAACTACGAGTTGCATGAAATCTCAGCAAACACTTTTTCACCCAATCTTGATGATACTTTCAGGTAATGATCAGTACACCAATCCCACTTGTCTCGCCAAATTTCGTTCGTCTAGGTTAAACCGTTCGTTTGCAGTAACCGTTTTCATTTTGAGGTTTCACTCTGTTTTCTCCTATGAAAGTACATGTATTTGGAACTCTAAATCAAACACGGTTTGTGCTAGCTCTTTGAAACTTGACACAATAAAGCAGTTTCAAGTTCTATCTCTATGGTTTGTTTGCTGTTGATGTAGCCCTAAGCAGAGACTGGCGAGAATCACTTTCATAAAGAGGGCTTTCCAAGCTTCCAAAAAACTACGAGTTTCCTGAAATCTCAGCAAACACTTTTTCACCCAATCTTGATGATACTTTCAGGTAATGATCAGTACACCAATCCCACTTGGCTCGCCAAATTTCGTTTTTCTAGGTTAAACCGTTCGTTTGCAGTAACCGTTTTCATTTTGAGGTTTCAGTCTGTTTTCTCCTATAGGGACACATGTATTTGGAACTCTAAATAAAACACGGTTTGTGCTAGCTCTTTGAAACTTGACACAATAAAGAAGTTTCAAGTTCTATCACTATGTTTTATTTGCTGTTGATGTAGACCTAAGCAGAGACTGGCGAGAATCACTTTCATGGAAAGGGGTTGCCAAGCTTCCAAAAAACTACGAGTTACCTGAAATCTCATCAAACACTTTTTCACCCAATCTTGATGATACTCTCAGGTAATGATCAGTACACCAATCCCACTTGGCTCGCCAAATTTCGTTCTTCTAGGTTAAACCGTTCGTTTGCAGTAACCGTTTTCATTTTGAGGTTTCAGTCTGTTTTCTCATATAGGGACACATGTATTTGGAACTCTAAATCAAACACGGTTTGTGCTAGCTCTTTGAAACTTGACACAATAAAGCAGTTTCAATTCTATCTCTATAGTTTGTTTGCTGTTGATGTAGCCCTAAGCAGACACTGGCGAGAATCACTTTCATGGAAAGGGCTTGCCAAGCTTCCAAAAAACTACGAGTTGCCTGAAATCTCAGCAAACCCTTTTTCACCCAATCTTGATGATACTTTCAGGTAATGATCAGTACACCAATCCCACTTGGCTCGCCATATTTCGTTCTACTAGGTTAAACCGTTCGTTTGCAGTAACCGTTTTCATTTTGAGGTTTCACTCTGTTTTCTCCTATAGAAATACATGTATTTGGAACTCTAAATCAAACACGGTTTGTGCTAGCTCTTTGAAACTTGACACAATAAAGCAGTTTGAACTTCTATCTCTGGTTTGTTTGCTGTTGTTGTAGCCCTAAGCAGAGACTGGCGAGAATCACTTTCATAAAGAGGGCTTTCCAAGCTTCCAAAAAAGTACGAGTTGCCTGAAATCTCCGCAAACACTTTTTCACCCAATCTTGATGATACTTTCAGGTAATGATCAGTACACCAATCCCACTTGGCTCGCCAAATTTTGTTCTTCTAGGTTAAACCGTTCGTTTGCAGTAACCGTTTTCGTTTGAGGTTTCACTCTGTTTTCTCCTATAGGGACACAAGTATTTGGATCTCTAAATCAAACACAGTTTGTGCTAGCTCTTTGAAACTTGACACACTAAAGCAGTTTCAAGTTCTAACTCTATGGTTTGTTTGCTGTTGATGTAGCCCTAAGTAGAGACTGGCGAGAATCACTTTCATGGAAAGTTGTTGCCAAGCTTCCAAAAAACTACAAGTTGCCTGAAATCTCAGCAAACACTTTTCACCCAATCTTGATGATACTTTCAGGTAATGATCAGTACACCAATCCCACTTGGCTCCCCAAATTTCGTTCTTCTTGGTTAAACCGTTCGTTTGCAGTAACCGTTTTCATTTTGAGGTTTCACTCTGTTTTCTCCTATAGGAATACTTGTATTTGAAACTCCATATCAAATCGGTTTGTGCTAGCTCTTTGAAACTTGACACAATAAAGCAGTTTCAAGTTCTATCTCTATGGTTTGTTTAATGTTGATGTAGCCCTAAGCAGAGACTGGCGAGAATCACTTTCATGGAAAGGGCTTGCCAAGCTTCCAAAACACTACGAGTTGCCTGAAATCTCAGCAAACACGTTTTTACCCAATCTTGATGATACTTTCAGGTAATCATCAGTACACCAATCCCACTTGGTTCGCCAAATTTCTTCTTCTAGGTTAAACCGTTCGTTTGCAGTAACCGTTTTAATTTTGAGGTTTCACTCTGTTTTCTCCTATAGGGATACATGTATTTCAAAATCTAAATAAAATCGTTTTGTGCTAGCTCTTTGAAGCTTGACACAATAAAGCAGTTTCAAGTTCTATCTCTATGGTTTCTTTGCTGTTTATGTAGCCCTAAGCAGAGACTGGCGAGAATCACATTCATGGAAAAGGGTTGCCAAGCTTCCCAAAAACTACGAGTTGCCTGAAATCTCAGCAAACACTTTTTCACCCAATCTTGATGATACTTTCAGATAATGATCAGTACAACAATCCCACTTGGTTCACCAAATTTCGTTCTTCTAGGTTAAAGCGTTCGTTTCCAGTAACGGTTTTCATTTTGAGCTTTCACTCTGTTTTTCTCCTATAAGGATACATGTATTTGAAACTCTAAATCAAACACGGTTTGTGCTAGCTCTTTGAAACTTGACACAATAAAGCAGTTTCAAGTTCTATCTCTATGGTTTGTTTGCTGTTGATGTAGCCCTAAGCAGAGACTGGCGAGAATCACTTTCATGAAAAGGGGTTGCCAAGCTTCTAAAAAACTACGAGTTGTCTGAAATCTCAGCAAACACTTTTTCACCCAATCTTGATGAAACTTTCAGGTAATGATCAGTACACCAATCCCACTTGGCTCGCCAAATTTCGTTCTTCTAGGTTAAACCGTTCGTTTGCAGTAACCGTTTTCGTTTGAGGTTTCACTCTGTTTTCTCCTATAGGGACACAAGTATTTGGATCTCTAAATCAAACACAGTTTGTGCTAGCTCTTTGAAACTTGACACACTAAAGCAGTTTCAAGTTCTAACTCTATGGTTTGTGTGCTGTTGATGTAGCCCTAAGTAGAGACTGGCGAGAATCACTTTCATGGAAAGTTGTTGCCAAGCTTCCAAAAAACTACAAGTTGCCTGAAATCTCAGCAAACACTTTTTCACCCAATCTTGATGATACTTTCAGGTAATGATCAGTACACCAATCCCACTTGGCTCCCAAAATTTCGTTCTTCTTGGTTAAACCGTTCGTTTGCAGTAACCGTTTTCATTTTGAGGTTTCACTCTGTTTTCTCCTATACAAATACATGTATTTGGAACTCTAAATCAAACACGGTTTGTGCTAGCTCTTTGAAACTTGACACAATAAAGCAGTTTCAAGTTCTCTCTCTATGGTTTGTTTGCTGTTGATGTAGCCCTAAGTAGAGACTGGTGAGAATCACTTTCATAATGAGGGCTTTCCAAGCTTCCAAAAAAATACGAGTTGCCTGAAATCTCAGCAAACACTTTTTCACCCAATCTTGATGATACTTTCAGGTAATGATCAGTACACCAATCCCACTTGGCTCGCCAAATTTCGTTCTTCTAGGTTAAACCGTTCGTTTGCAGTAACCGTTTTCATTTTGAGGTTTCACTCTGTTTTCTCCTATAGGGACACAAGTATTTGGAACTCTAAATAAAACACAGTTTGTGCTAGCTCTTTGAAACTTGACACACTAAAGCAGTTTCAAGTTCTAACTCTATGATTTGTTTGCTGTTGATATAGCCCTAAGCACAGACTGCCGAGAATCACTTTCATGGAAAGGGGTTGCCAAGCTTCCAAAAAACTACGAGTTGCCTGAAATCTCAGCAAACACTTTTTCACCCAATCTTGATGATACTTTCAGGTAATGATCAGTACAGCAATCCCACTTGGCTCGCCAAATTTCGTTCTTCTAGGTTAAACCGTTCATTTGCAGTAACCGTTTTCATTTTGAGGTTTCACTCTGTTTTCTCCTATATGGATAAATGTATTTGGAACTCTAAATCAAACACGGTTTGTGCTAGCTCTTTGAAACTTGACACAATAAAGCAGTTTCATGTTCGATCTCTATGGTTTGTTTGCTGTTGATGTAGTCCTAAGCAGAGACTGGCGAGAATCACTTTCATGGTGAGGGCTTGCCAAGCTTCCAAAAAACTACGAGTTGCCTGAAATCTCAGCAAACACTTTTTCACCCAATCTTGATGATACTTTCAGGTAATGATCACTACACCAATCCCACTTGGCTCGCCAAATTTCGTTCTTCTAGGTTAAACCATTCGTTTGCAGTAACCGTTTTCATTTTGAGGTTTCACTCTGTTTTCTCCTATAGAAATACATGTATTTGGAACTCTAAATCAAACACGGTTTGTGCTAGCTCTTTGAAACTTGACACAATAAAGCAGTTTCAATTTCTATCACTATGGTTTGTTTGCTGTTGATGTAGCCCTAAGCAGAGACTGGCGAGAATCACTTTCATGGAAAGGGGTTGCCCAGCTTTTAAAAAACTATGAGTTGCCTAAAATATCAGCAAACACTTTTTCACCCAATCTTGATGTACTTTCAGGTAATCATCAGTAAAACAATCCCACTTGGCTCTACAAATTTCCTTCTTCTAGGTTAAACTGTTCTTTTGCAGTAACCGTTTTCATTTTGAGGTTTCACTCTGTTTTCTCCAAAGGGATACACGTATTTGGAACTCTAAATCAAACACGGTTTGTGCAAGCTCTTTGAAACTTGACACAATAAATCAGTTTCAAGTTCTATCTCTATGGTTTGTTTGCTGTTGATGTAGCCCTAAGCAGAGACTGGGGAGGATCACTTTCATGGAAAGGGGTTGCCAAGCTTCCAAAAAACTACGAGTTGCCTGAAATCTCAGCAAACACTTTTTCACCCAATCTTGATGATACTTTCAGGTAATGATCAGTACACCAATCCCACTTGGCTAACCAAATTTCGTTCTTCTTGGTTAAACCGTTCGTTTGCAGTAACCGTTTTCATTTTGAGGTTTCACTCTGTTTTCTCCTATAGGGATGGATACATGTATTTGGAACTCTAAATCAAACACGGTTTGTGCTAGCTCTTTGAAACTTGACACAATAAATCAGTTAAAAGTTCTATCTCTATGGTTTGTTTGCTGTTGATGTAGCCCTAAGCAGAGACTGGCGAGAATCACTTTCATGGAAAGGGCTTGCCAAGCTTCCAAAAAACTACGAGTTGCCTGAAATCTCAGCAAACACTTTTTCACCCAATCTTGATGATACTTTCAGGTAATGATCAGTACACCAATCCCACTTGGCTCGCTAAATTTCATTCTTCTAGGTTAAACCGTTCATTTGCAGTAATCGTTTTCATTTTGAGGTTTCACTCTGTTTTCTCCTATAGGGATACATGTATTTGGAACACTAAATCAAACACGGTTTGTGCTAGCTCTTTGAAACTTGACACAGTAAAGCAGTTTCAAGTTCTATCTCTATGGTTTTTTTGCTATTGATGTAACCCTAAGAAGAGACTGGCGAGAATCACTTTCATCAAAAGGGGTTGCCAAGTTTCCAAAAAACTACGAGTTTCCTGAAATCTCAGCAAATATTTTTTCACCCAATCTTGATGTACTTTCAGGTAATGATCAGTACACCAATCCCACTTGACTCGCCAAATTTTGTTCTTCTAGGTTAAACTGTTCTTTTGCAGTAACTGTTTTCATTTTGAGGTTTCACTCTGTTTTCTCCTATAGGGATACATGTATTTGAAACTCTAAGTGAAACATGATTTGTGCTAGCTCTTTGAAACTTGACACAATAAAGCAGTTTCAAGTTCTCTCTCTGGTTTGTTTGCTGTTGATATAGCACTAAGCAGAGTCTGGCGAGAATCACTTTCATGGAAAGGGGTTGCCAAGCTTCCAAAAAACTACGAGTTGCCTGAAATCTCAGCAAACACTTTTTCACCCAATCTTGATGATACTTTCAGGTAATGATCAGTACACCAATCCCACTTGGCTCGCCAAATTTCGTTCTTCTAGGTTAAACCGTTCGTTTGCAGTAACCGTTTTCATTTTGAGGTTTCACTCTGTTTTCTCTTATAGGGATACATGTATTTGCAACTCTAAATCAAACACGGTTTGTGCTAGCTCTTTGAAACTTGAAACAATAAAGCAGTTTCAAGTTCTATCTCTATGGTTTGTTTTCTGTTGATGTAGCCCTAAGCAGAGACTGGCGAGAATCAGTTTCATGGAAAGGGCTTGCCAAGGTTCCAAAAAACTACGAGTTGCCTGAAATCTCAGCAAACACTTTTTCACCCAATCTTAATGATACTTTCAGGTAATATTCAGTACACCAATTTCACTTGGCTCGCCAAATTTCGTTCTTCTAGGTTAAACGTGCATTTGCAGTAACCGTTTTCATTTTGAGGTTTCACTCTGTTTTCTCCTACGGGGACACATGTATTTGGAACTCTAAATCAAACACGGTTTGTGCTAGCTCTTAAAAACTTGAAACAAAAAAGCAGTTTCAAGTTCTATCTCTATGTCTTGTTTGCTGTTGATGTAGCCCTAAGCAGAGACTGGCGAGAATCACTTTCATGGAAAGGGGTTGCCAAGCTTCCAAAAAACTACGATTTGCCTGAAATCTCAGCAAACACTTTTTAACCCAATCTTGATGATACTCTCAGGGAATGGTCAGTACACCATTCCCATTGGCTCGCCAAATTTCGTTCTTCTAGGTTAAAACGTTCGTTTGCAGTAACCGTTTTCATTTTGAGGTTTCATTCTGTTTTCTTCTATAGGGATACATGTATTTGGAACTCGAAATCAAACACGGTTTGTGCTATATCTTTGAATATTGACACAATAAAGCAGTTTCAAGTTCTATCTCTATGGTTTGTTTGCTGTTGATGTAGCCATAAGCAGACACTGGCGAGAATCACTTTCATGGAAAGGGCTTGCCAAGCTTCCAAAAAACTACGAGTTGCCTGAAATCTCAGCAAACAGTTTTTCACCCAATCTTAATGATACTTTTAGGTAATGATCAGTACACCAATTTCCTTTGGCTCGCCAAATTTTGTTCTTCTAGGTTAAACCGTTCGTTTGCAGTAACCATTTTCATTTTGAGGTTTCACTCTGTTTTCTACTATAGAAATACATGTATTTGGAATTCTAAATCACACACGGTTTGTCCTAGCTCTTTGAAACTTGACACAATAGAGCAGTTTTAAGTTCTATCACTATGGTTTGTTTGCTGTTGATGTAGCCCTAAGCAGAGACTGGCGAGAATCACTTTCATGGAAAGGGGTTGCCAAGCTTCCAAAAAACTATGAGTTGCCTAAAATATCAGCAAACACTTTTTTACCCAATCTTGATGTACTTTCAGGTAATGATCAGTAAACCAATCCCACTTGGCTCGCCAAATTTCCTTCTTCTAGGTTAAACTGTTCTTTTGCAGTAACCATTTTCATTTTGAGGTTTCACTCTGTTTTCTCCTATAGGGATACATGTTTTTGGAACTCTAAATCAAACACGGTTTGTGCTAGCTCTTTGAAACTTGACACAGTAAAGGAGTTTCAAGTTCTATCTCTATGGTTTGTTTGCTATTGATGTAGCCCTTAGCAGAGACTGGCGAGAATCACTTTCATCAAAAGGGGTTGCCAAGCTTCGAAAAAACTACGAGTTTCCTGAAATCTCAGCAAATATTTTGTCACCCAATCTTGATGTACTTTCAGGTAATGATCAGGACATCAAGCCCACTTGGCTCGCCAAATTTCGTTCTTCTAGGTTAAACTGTTCTTTTGCAGTAACCGTTTTCATTTTGAGGTTTCACTCTGTTTTCTCCTATAGGGATATATGTATTTGGAACTCTAAATCAAACAAGGTTTGTGCTAGCTCTTTGAAACTTGACACACTAAAGCAGTTTTAAGTTCTATCTCTATGGTTTGTTTGCTGTTGATGTAGCCCTAAGCAGAGACTGGCGAGAATCACTTTCATGGAAAGGGCATTCCAAGCTTCCAAAAAACGACATGTTGCCTGAAATCTCAGCAAACACTTTTTCACCCAATCTTGATGATACTTTTAGGTAATGATCAGTACACCAATCTCACTTGGCTTGCCAAATTTCGTTCTTCTAGGTTAAACCGTTCGTTTGCTGTAACCGTTTTCATTTTGAGGTTTCACTCAGTTTTCTCCTATAGGGACACATGTATTTGGAACTCAAAATCAAACACGGTTTGTATTAGCTCTTTGAAACTTGACACAATAAAGTAGTTTCAAGTTATATCTTTATGGTTTGTTTGCTATTGATGTAGCCCTAACCAGAGACTGGCAAGAATCACTTTCATGGAAAGGGCTTGCCAAGCTTCCAAAAAACTAAGAGTTGCCTGAAATCTCAGCAAACACTTTTTCACCCAATCTTGATGATACTTTCAGGTAATGATCAGTACACCAATCCCATTTGGCTCACCAAATTTCGTTCTGCTAGGTTAAATTGTTCGTTTGCAGTAACCGTTTTCATTTTGAGGTTTCACTCTGTTTTCTCCTATAGGGATACATGTATTTGGAACTCTAAATCAAACACGGTTTGTGCTAGCTCTTTGAAACTTGATACAATAAAGCAGTTTCAAGTTCTATCTCTATGGTTTGTTTGCTGTTTATGTAGCCCTAAGCAGAGACTGGCGAGAATCACTTTCATGGAGAGGGCTTGCCAAGCCTCCTAAAACTACGAGTTGCCTGAAATCTCAGCAAACACTTTTTCACCCAATCTTGATGATAGTTTCAGGTAATGATCAGTACACCAATCTCACTTGGCTTGCCAAATTTCGTTCTTCTAGGTTAAACCGTTCGTTTGCCATAACCGTTTTCATTTTGAGGTTCACTCTGTTTTCTCCTACAGGGATACATGTATTTGAACTCTAAATCAAACACGGTTTGTGCCAGCTCTTTGAAACTTGACACAATAAAGCAGTTCAAGTTCTATCTCTATGGTTTCTTCGCTGTTGATGTTGCCCTAAGCAGAGACTGGTGAGAATCACATTCATGGAAAGGGCTTGCTAAGCTTTCAAAAACTACGAGTTAGCTGAAATCTCACCAATCACTTTGTCACCCAATCTTGATGATACTTTCAGGTAATGATCAGTACGCCAATCCCACTTGGCTCGCCACATTTCGTTCTTCTAGGTTAAACCGTTCGTTTGCAGTAACCGTTTTCATTTTGAGGTTTCACTCTGTTTTCTCCTATAGGGATACATGTATTTGGAACTCTAAATCAAACACGGTTTGTGGTAGCTCTTTGAAACTTGACACAGTAAAGCAGTTTCAAGTTCTATCTCTATGGTTTGTTTGCTATTGATGTAGCCCTAAGCGGAGACTGGCGAGAATCACCTTCATGGATAGGGCTTGCTAAGCTTCCAAAAAACTACGAGTTGCCTGAAATCTCAGCAAACACTTTTTCACCCAATCTTGATGTACTTTCAGGTAATGATCAGTACACCAATCCCACTTGGCTCGCCAAATTTCGTTCTTCTAGGTTTAACCGTTCGTTTGCAGTAACCGTTTTCATTTTGAGGTTTCACTCTGTTTCCTCCTATAGGGATACATGTATTTGGAACTCTAAATCAAACACGGTTTGTGCTAGCTCTTTGAAACTTGACACACTAAAGCAGTTTCAAGTTCTATCTCTATGGTTTGTTTGCTGTTGATGTAGCCCAAACAAGAGACTGGCAAGAATCACTTTCATGGAAAGGGGTTGCCAAGCTTCCAAAAAACTACGAGTTACCTGAAATCTCAGCAAACACTTTTTCACCCAATCTTGATGATACTTTCAGGTAATGATCAGTACCAAATCCCACTTGGCTCGCCAAATTTCGTTCTTCTAGGTTAAACCGTTCGTTTGCAGTAACCGTTTTCATTTTGAGGTTTCACTCTGTTTTCTCCTATAGGGATACATGTATTTGGAACTCTAAATCAAACACGGTTTGTGCTAGCTCTTTGAAACTTGATACAATAAAGCAGTTTCAAGTTCTATCTCTATGGTTTTTTGCTGTTTATGTAGCCCTAAGCAGAGAATGGCGAGAATCACTTTCATGGAGAGGGCTTGCCAAGCTTCCAAAAACTACGAGTTGCCTGAAATCTCAGCAAACACTTTTTCACCCAATCTTGATGATACTTTCAGGTAATGATCAGTACTCCAATCCCAGTTGGCTCGCCAAATTTCATTCTTGTAGGTTAAACCATTCGTTTGCAGTAACCGTTTTCATTTTGAGGTTTCACTCTGTTTTCTTCTATAGGGATACATGTATTTGGAACTCTAAATCAAACACGATTTGTGCTAGCTCTTTGAAACTTGACACAATAAAGCAGTTTCAAATTTTTTATCTATGCTTTGTTTGCATTGATGTAGCCATAAGCAGAGACTGGCGAGAATCACTTTCATGGAAAGGGGTTGCCAAGCTTCCAAAAAACTACGAGTTGCCTGAAATCTCAGCAAACACTTTTTCACCCAATCTTGATGATACTTTCAGGTAATGATCAGTACACCAGTCCCACTTGGCTCTCCAAATTTCGTTTTTCTAGGTTAAACCGTTCGTTTGCAGTAACCGTTTTCATTTTGAGGTTTCACTCAGTTTTCTCCTATAGGGATACATGTATTTGGAACTCTAAATCAAACACGGTTTGTGCTAGCTCTTTGAAACTTGACACAATAAAGCAGTTTCAATATTTTTCTCTATGCTTTGTTTGCTGTTGATGTAGCCCTATGCAGAGACTGGCGAGAATCACATTCTTGGAAATGGGTTGCCAAGCTTCCAAAAACTACGAGTTGCATGAAATCTCAGCAAACACTTTTTCACCCAATCTTGATGATACTTTCAGGTAATGATCAGTACAATAATCCCACTTGACTCGCCAAATTTTGTTATTCTAGGTTAAGCCGTTCGTTTGCAGTAACCGTTTTCATTTTGAGGTTTCACTCTGTTTTCTCCTATAGGGACACATGTATTTGGAACTCTAAATCAAACACGGTTTGTGCTAGCTCTTTGAAACCTGACACAATAAAGCAGTATCAAGTTCTATCTCTATGGTTTGTTTGCTGTTGATGTAGCCCTAAGCAGAGAATGGGGAGAATCACTTTCATGGAGAGGGCTTGACAAGCTTCCAAAAAACTACGAGTTGCCTGAAATCTCAGCAAAGACTTTTTCACCCAATCTTGATGATACTTTCAGGTAATGATCAGTACACCCATCCCACTTGGCTCGCCAAATTTCGTTCTTCTAGGTTAAACTGTTCTTTTGCAGTAACCGTTTTCATTTTGAGGTTTCACTCTGTTTTCTCCTATAGGGATACATGTATTTGGAACTCTAAATCAAACAAGGTTTGTTCTAGCTCTTTGAAACTTGACACAATAAAGCAGTTTCAAGTTCTATCTCTATGGTTTGTTTGCTGTTGATGTAGCCCAAAGCAGAGACTGGCGAGAATCACTTTCATGGAAAGTGCTTGCCAAGCTTCCAAAAAACTACGAGTTGCCTGAAATCTGAGCAAACACTTTTCACCCAATCTTGATGATACTTTCAGGTACTGATCAGTACACCAATCCCACTTGGCTCGCCAAATTTCGTTCTTCTAGGTTAAACCGTTCGTTTGCAGTAACAGTTTTCATTTTGAGGTTTCACTCTGTTTTCTCCTATAGGGATAGAATCACTTTCATGGAAAGGGCTTGTGAAGCTTCCAAAAAGCTACGAGTTGTCTGAAATCTCAGCAAACACTTTTTTACCCAATCTTGATGATACTTTCAGGTAATGATCAGTACACCAATCCCACTTGGCTCGCCAAATTTCGTTCTTCTAGGTTAAAACGTTCGTTTGCAGTAACCGTTTTCATTTTGAGGTTTCACTCTGTTTTCTCTTATAGTAAAACATGTATTTGAAACTCTAAATGAAACACGGTTTGTGCTAGCTCTTTGAAACTTGACACAATAAAGCAGTTTCAAGTTCTATCTCTATGGTTTGTTTGCTGTTGATGTAGCCCTTAGCAGAGACTGGCGAAAATCACTTTCATGAAGAGGGCTTGCCAAGCTTCCAAAACACACGAGTTGCCTGAAATCTAGGCAAACACTTTTTCACCCAATCTTGATGATACTTTCAAGTAACGATCAGTACACAAATCTCACTTGGCTCGCCAAATTTCGTTCTTCTAGGTTAAACCGTTCATTTGCAGTAACCGTTTTTATTTTGAGGTTTCACTCTGTTTTCTCCTATAGGGACACTTGTATTTGGAACTCTAAATAAAACACGGTTTGTGCTAGCTCTTTGAAACTTGACACAATAAAGCAGTTTCAAGTTCTATCTCTATGGTTTGTTTGCTGTTGATGTAGCCCTGAGCAGAGACTGGCGAGAATCACTTTCATGAAAAGGGCTTGCCAAGCTTCAGAAAAACTACGTGTTGCCTGAAATCTCAGCAAACACTTTTTCACCCAATCTTGATGATACTTTCAGGTAATGATCAGTACACCAATCCCATTTGGCTCACCAAATTTGTTCTTCTAGGTTAAACCGTTCATTTGCACTAACCGTTTTCATTTTGAGGTTTCACTCTGTTTTCTCCTATAGGGATACATGTATTTGGAACTCTAAATAAAACACCTTTTGTGCTAGCTCTTTGAAACTTGACATAATAAAGCAGTTTCAAGTTCTTTCTCTATGGTTTTTTTGCTGTTGATGTAGCCCTAAGCAGAGACTGGCGAGAATCACTTTCATGGAAAGGGCTTGACAAGCTTTCAAAAAACTACGAGTTTCCTGAACACTCAGCAAACACGTTTTCACCCAATCTTGATTATACTTTCAGGTAATTATCAGTACACCAATCCCACTTGGCTCGCAAAATTTCGTTCTTCTAGGTTAAACCGTTCATTTGCAGTAACCGTTTTCATTTTGAGGTTTCACTCTGTTTTCTTCTATAAGGATACATGTATTTGGAACTCTAAATCAAACACGGTTTGTGCTAGCTCTTTGAAACGTGACACAATAAAGCAGTTTCAAGTTCTATCTCTATGGTTTCTTTGCTGTTGATGTAGCCCTAAGCAGAGACTGGCGAGAATCACTTTCATGGAGAGGGCTTGCCAAGCTTCCAAAACATACGAGTTGCCTGAAATCTCAGCAAACACTTTTTCACCCAATCTTGATGATAATTTCAGGTAATTATCAGTACACCAATCCCATTTAGCTCGACAAATTTTGTTCTTCTAGGTTAAACCGTTCCTTTGCAGTAACCGTTTTCATTTTGAGGTTTCACTCTGTTTTCTCCTATAGGGATACATGTATTTGGAACTCTAAATAAAACACCTTTTGTGCTAGCTCTTTGAAACTTGACATAATAAAGCAGTTTCAAGTTCTTTCTCTATGGTTTTTTTGCTGTTGATGTAGCCCTAAGCAGAGACTGGCGAGAATCACTTTCATGTAAAGGGTTTGCCAAGCTTCCAAAAAAATACGAGTTGCCTGAAATCTCAGCAAACAATTTTTCACCCAATCTTGATAATAGTTTCAGGTAATGATCAGTAAACCAATCCCACTTGCCTCGCCACATTTCGTTCTTCTAGGTTAAACCGTTCCTTTGCAGTAACCGTTTTCATTTTGAGGTTTCACTCTGTTTTCTCCTATAGGGATACATGTATTTGGAACTCGAAATCAAACAGTTTTTGTGCTAGCTCTTTGATACTTGACACAATAAAGAAGTTTCAAGTTCTATCTCTATGGTTTGTTTGCTGTTGATGTAGCCCTAAGCAGAGAATGGCGAGAATCACTTTGATGGAAAGGGCTTGACAAGCTTCCAAAAAACTACGAGTTGCCTGAACACTCAGCAAACACGTTTTCACCCAATCTTGATTATACATTCAGGTAATTATCAGTACACCAATCCCACTTGGCTCGCCACATTTCGTTCTTCTAGGTTAAACCGTTCATTTGCAGTAACCGTTTTCATTTTGAGGTTTCACTCTGTTTTCTTCTATAAGGATACATGTATTTGGAACTCTAAATCAAACACGGTTTGTGCTAGCTCTTTTAAACGAGACACAATAAAGCAGTTTAAAGTTCTATCTCTATGTATTGTTTGCTGTTGATGTAGCCCTAAGCAGAGACTGGCGAGAATCACTTTCATGGAAAGGGCTTGCCAAGCTTCCAAAAAACTACGAGTTGCCTGAAATCTCAGCAAACACTTTTTCACCCAATCTTGATGATACTTTCAAGTAATCATAAGTACACAAATCCCACTTGGCTCGCCAAATTTCATTCTTCTAGGTTAAACCGTTCATTTGCAGTAACTGTTTTCATTTTGAGGTTTCACTCTGTTTTCTCCTATACGGATACATGTATTTGGAACTCTAAATCAAACACGGTTTGTGCTAGCTCTTTGAAACTTGACACAATAAAGCAGTTTCAAGTTCTTTCTCTATGGTTTGTTTGCTGTTGATGTATCCCTAAGCAGAGACAGGCGAGAATCACTTTCATGGAAAAGGCTTGCCAAGCTTCCAAAAAACTATGGGTTGCCTGAAATCTCAGCAAACACTTTTTCACCCAATCTTGATGATACTTTCAGGTAATGATCAGTACACCAATCCCACAATGCTCACCAAATTTCGTTCTTCTAGGTTAAACCGTTCGTTTGCAGAAACAGTTTTCATTTTGAGGTTTCACTCTGTTTTCTCCTATAGGGATACATGTATTTGGAACTCTAAATCAAACACAGTTTGTGCTAGCTCTTTGAAACTTGATACAATAAAGCAGTTTCAAGTTCTATCTTTATGGTTTTTTGCTGTTTATGTAGCCCTAAGCAGAGAATGGCGAGAATCACTTTTATGGAGAGGGCTTGCCAAGCTTCCAAAAACTACGAGTTGCCTGAAATCTCAGCAAACACTTTTTCACCCAATCTTGATGATACTTTCAGGTAATGATCAGTACTCCAATCCCAGTTGGCTCGCCAAATTTCGTTCTTGTAGGTTAAACCATTCGTTTGCAGTAACCGTTTTCATTTTGAGGTTTCACTCTGTTTTCTCCTATAGGGACACTTGTATTTGGAACTCTAAATAAAACACGGTTTGTGCTAGCTCTTTGAAACTTGACACAATAAAGCAGTTTCAAGTTCTATCTCTATGGTTTGTTTGCTGTTGATGTAGCCCTGAGCAGAGACTGGCGAGAATCACTTTCATGAAAAGGGCTTGCCAAGCTTCAGAAAAACTACGTGTTGCCTGAAATCTCAGCAAACACTTTTTCACCCAATCTTGATGATACTTTCAGGTAATGATCAGTACACCAATCCCACTTGGCTCGCCAAATTTGTTCTTCTAGGTTAAACCGTTCGTTTGCACTAACCGTTTTCATTTTGAGGTTTCACTCTGTTTTCTTCTATAGGGATACATGTATTTGGAACTCTAAATCAAACACGGTTTGTGCTAGCTCTTTGAAACTTGACACAATGAAGCAGTTTCAAGTTCTATCTCTATGGTTTCTTTGCTGTTGATGTAGCCCTAAGCAGAGACTCACGAGAATCACTTTCATTGAGAGGGCTTGCCAAGCTTCCAAAACATACGAGTTGCCTGAAATCTCAGCAAACACTTTTTCACCCAATCTTGATGATAATTTCAGGTAATGATCAGTACACCAATCCCATTTGGCTCGACAAATTTTGTTCTTCTAGGTTAAACCGTTCCTTTGCAGTAACCGTTTTCATTTTGAGGTTTCACTCTGTTTTCTCCTATAGGGATACATGTATTTGGAACTCTAAATAAAACACCTTTTGTGCTAGCACTTTGAAACTTGACATAATAAAGCAGTTTCAAGTTCTTTCTCTATGGTTTTTTTGCTGTTGATGTAGCCCTAAGCAGAGACTGGCGAGAATCACTTTCATGGAAAGGGCTTGACAAGCTTCCAAAAAACTACGAGTTTCCTGAACACTCAGCAAACACGTTTTCACCCAATCTTGATTATACTTTCAGGTAATTATCAGTACACCAATCCCACTTGGCTCGCCAAATTTCGTTCTTCTATGTTAAACCGTTCATTTGCAGTAACCGTTTTCATTTTGAGGTTTCACTCTGTTTTCTTCTATAAGGATACATGTATTTGGAACTCTAAATCAAACACGGTTTGTGCTAGCTCTTTGAAACGTGACACAATAAAGCAGTTTCAAGTTCTATCTCTATGGTTTCTTTGCTGTTGATGTAGCCCTAAGCAGAGACTGGCGAGAATCACTTTCATGGAGAGGGCTTGCCAAGCTTCCAAAACATACGAGTTGCCTGAAATCTCAGCAAACACTTTTTCACCCAATCTTTATGATAATTTCAGGTAATTATCAGTACACCAATCCCATTTAGCTCGACAAATTTTGTTCTTCTAGGTTAAACCGTTCCTTTGCAGTAACCGTTTTCATTTTGAGGTTTCACTCTGTTTTCTCCTATAGGGATACATGTATTTGGAACTCTAAATAAAACACCTTTTGTGCTAGCTCTTTGAAACTTGACATAATAAAGCAGTTTCAAGTTCTTTCTCTATGGTTTTTTTGCTGTTGATGTAGCCCTAAGCAGAGACTGGCGAGAATCACTTTCATGTAAAGGGTTTGCCAAGCTTCCAAAAAAATACGAGTTGCCTGAAATCTCAGCAAACACTTTTTCACCCAATCTTGATGATAGTTTCAGGTAATGATCAGTACACCAATCCCACTGGGCTCGCCACATTTTGTTCTTTTAGGTTAAACCGTTCGTTTGCAGTAACCGTTTTTATTTTGAGGTTTCACTCTGTTTTCTCCTATAGGGATACATGTATTTGGAACTCTAAATCAAAAACGGTTTGTGCTAGCTCTTTGAAACTTGACACAATAAAGCAGTTTCAAGTTCTATCTCTATGGTTTGTTTGCTGTTGATGTATCCCTAAGCAGAGACTGGCGAGAATCACTTTCATGGAAAAGGCTTGCCAAGCTTCCAAAAAACTATGAGTTGCCTGAAATCTCAGCAAACACTTTTTCACACAATCTTGATGATACTTTCAGGTAATGATCACTACACCAATCCCACTATGCTCACCAAATTTCGTTCTTCTAGGTTAAACCGTTCGTTTGCAGAAACAGTTTGCATTTTGAGGTATCACTCTGTTTTCTCCTATAGGGATACATGTATTTGGAACTCTAAATCAAACACGGTTTGTGCTAGCTCTTTGAAACTTGACACAATAAAGCAGTTTCAAGTTCTATCTCTATGGATTGTTTGCTGTAGATGTAGCCCTAAGCAGAGACTGGCGAGAATCACTTTCATGGAAAGGGCTTGCCAAGCTTCCAAAAAACTACGAGTTGCCTGAAATCACAGCAAACACTTTTTCACCCAATCTTGATGATACTTTCAGGTAATGATCAGTACACCAATCCCACTATGCTCGCCAAATTTCGTTCTTCTAGGTTAAACCGTTCGTTTGCAGAAACAGTTTTCATTTTGAGGTTTCACTCTGTTTTCTCCTATAGGGATACATGTATTTGGAACTCTAAATCAAACACGGTTTGTGCTAGCTCTTTGAAACTTGACACAATAAAGCAGTTTCAAGTTTTTTATCTATGCTTTGTTTGCATTGATGTAGCCATAAGCAGAGACTGGCGAGAATCACTTTCATGGAAAGGGGTTGCCAAGCTTCCAAAAAACTACGAGTTGCCTGAAATCTCAGCAAGCACTTTTTCACCCAATCTTGATGATACTTTCAGGTAATGATCAGTACACCAGTCCCACTTGGCTCTCCAAATTTCGTTTTTCTAGGTTAAACCGTTCGTTTGCAGTAACCGTTTTCATTTTGAGGTTTCACTCAGTTTTCTCCTATAGGGATACATGTATTTGGAACTCTAAATCAAACACGGTTTGTGCTAGCTCTTTGAAACTTGACACAATAAAGCAGTTTCAATATTTTTCTCTATGCTTTGTTTGCTGTTGATGTAGCCCTATGCAGAGACTGGCGAGAATCACATTCTTGGAAATGGGTTGCCAAGCTTCCAAAAACTACGAGTTGCATGAAATCTCAGCAAACACTTTTTCACCCAATCTTGATGATACTTTCAGGTAATGATCAGTACAATAATCCCACTTGACTCGCCAAATTTTGTTATTCTAGGTTAAGCCGTTCGTTTGCAGTAACCGTTTTCATTTTGAGGTTTCACTCTGTTTTCTCCTATAGGGACACATGTATTTGGAACTCTAAATCAAACACGGTTTGTGCTAGCTCTTTGAAACCTGACACAATAAAGCAGTATCAAGTTCTATCTCTATGGTTTGTTTGCTGTTGATGTAGCCCTAAGCAGAGAATGGGGAGAATCACTTTCATGGAGAGGGCTTGACAAGCTTCCAAAAAACTACGAGTTTCCTGAAATCTCAGCAAAGACTTTTTCACCCAATCTTGATGATACTTTCAGGTAATGATCAGTACACCCATCCCACTTGGCTCGCCAAATTTCGTTCTTCTAGGTTAAACTGTTCTTTTGCAGTAACCGTTTTCATTTTGAGGTTTCACTCTGTTTTCTCCTATAGGGATACATGTATTTGGAACTCTAAATCAAACAAGGTTTGTTCTAGCTCTTTGAAACTTGACACAATAAAGCAGTTTCAAGTTCTATCTCTATGGTTTGTTTGCTGTTGATGTAGCCCAAAGCAGAGACTGGCGAGAATCACTTTCATGGAAAGTGCTTGCCAAGCTTCCAAAAAACTACGAGTTGCCTGAAATCTGAGCAAACACTTTTCACCCAATCTTGATGATACTTTCAGGTACTGATCAGTACACCAATCCCACTTGGCTCGCCAAATTTCGTTCTTCTAGGTTAAACCGTTCGTTTGCAGTAACAGTTTTCATTTTGAGGTTTCACTCTGTTTTCTCCTATAGGGATAGAATCACTTTCATGGAAAGGGCTTGTGAAGCTTCCAAAAAGCTACGAGTTGTCTGAAATCTCAGCAAACACTTTTTTACCCAATCTTGATGATACTTTCAGGTAATGATCAGTACACCAATCCCACTTGGCTCGCCAAATTTCGTTCTTCTAGGTTAAAACGTTCGTTTGCAGTAACCGTTTTCATTTTGAGGTTTCACTCTGTTTTCTCTTATAGTAAAACATGTATTTGAAACTCTAAATGAAACACGGTTTGTGCTAGCTCTTTGAAACTTGACACAATAAAGCAGTTTCAAGTTCTATCTCTATGGTTTGTTTGCTGTTGATGTAGCCCTTAGCAGAGACTGGCGAAAATCACTTTCATGAAGAGGGCTTGCCAAGCTTCCAAAACACACGAGTTGCCTGAAATCTAGGCAAACACTTTTTCACCCAATCTTGATGATACTTTCAAGTAACGATCAGTACAAAAATCTCACTTGGCTCGCCAAATTTCGTTCTTCTAGGTTAAACCGTTCATTTGCAGTAACCGTTTTTATTTTGAGGTTTCACTCTGTTTTCTCCTATAGGGACACTTGTATTTGGAACTCTAAATAAAACACGGTTTGTGCTAGCTCTTTGAAACTTGACACAATAAAGCAGTTTCAAGTTCTATCTCTATGGTTTGTTTGCTGTTGATGTAGCCCTGAGCAGAGACTGGCGAGAATCACTTTCATGAAAAGGGCTTGCCAAGCTTCAGAAAAACTACGTGTTGCCTGAAATCTCAGCAAACACTTTTTCACCCAATCTTGATGATACTTTCAGGTAATGATCAGTACACCAATCCCACTATGCTCGCCAAATTTCGTTCTTCTAGGTTAAACCGTTCGTTTGCGGAAACAGTTTTCATTTTGAGGTTTCGCTCTGTTTTCTCCTATAGGGATACATGTATTTGGAACTCGAAATCAAACACGGTTTGTGCTAGCTCTTTGAAACTTGACACAATAAAGAAGTTTCACGTTCTATCTCTATGGTTTGTTTGCTGTTGATGTAGCCCTAAGCAGAGACTGGCGAGAATCACTTTCATGGAAAGGGCTTGACAAGCTTCCAAAAAATACGAGTTGCCTGAACACTCAGCAAACACGTTTTCACCCAATCTTGATTATACTTTCAGGTAATTATCAGTACACCAATCCCACTTGGCTCGCCAAATTTCGTTCTTCTAGGTTAAACCGTTCATTTGCAGTAACCGTTTTCATTTTGAGGTTTCACTCTGTTTTCTTCTATAAGGATACATGTATTTGGAACTCTAAATCAAACACGGTTTGTGCTAGCTCTTTTAAACGTGACACAATAAAGCAGTTTCAAGTTCTATCTCTATGTATTCTTTGCTGTTGATGTAGCCCTAAGCAGAGACTGGCGAGAATCACTTTCATGGAAAGGGCTTGCCAAGCTTCCAAAAAACTACGAGTTGCCTGAAATCTCAGCAAACACTTTTTCACCCAATCTTGATGATACTTTCAAGTAATCATCAGTACACAAATCCCACTTGGCTCGCCAAATTTCATTCTTCTAGGTTAAACCATTCATTTGCAGTAACTGTTTTCATTTTGAGGTTTCACTCTGTTTTCTCCTATACGGATACATATATTTGGAACTCTAAATCAAATACGGTTTGTGCTAGCTCTTTGAAACTTGACACAATAAAGCAGTTTCAAGTTCTATCTCTATGGTTTGTTTGCTGTTGATGTATCCCTAAGCAGAGACTGGCGAGAATCACTTTCATGGAAAAGGCTTGCCAAGCTTCCAAAAAACTATGAGTTGCCTGAAATCTCAGCAAACACTTTTTCACACAATCTTGATGATACTTTCAGGTAATGATCACTACACCAATCCCACTATGCTCACCAAATTTCGTTCTTCTAGGTTAAACCGTTCGTTTGCAGAAACAGTTTGCATTTTGAGGTTTCACTCTGTTTTCTCCTATAGGGATACATGTATTTGGAACTCTAAATCAAACACGGTTTGTGCTAGCTCTTTGAAACTTGACACAATAAAGCAGTTTCAAGTTCTATCTCTATGGATTGTTTGCTGTAGATGTAGACCTAAGCAGAGACTGGCGAGAATCACTTTCATGGAAAGGGCTTGCCAAGCTTCCAAAAAACTACGAGTTGCCTGAAATCACAGCAAACACTTTTTCACCCAATCTTGATGATACTTTCAGGTAATGATCAGTACACCAATCCCACTATGCTCGCCAAATTTCGTTCTTCTAGGTTAAACCGTTCGTTTGCAGAAACAGTTTTCATTTTGAGGTTTCACTCTGTTTTCTCCTATAGGGATACATGTATTTGGAACTCTAAATCAAACACGGTTTGTGCTAGCTCTTTGAAACTTGACACAATAAAGCAGTTTCAAGTTTTTTATCTATGCTTTGTTTGCATTGATGTAGCCATAAGCAGAGACTGGCGAGAATCACTTTCATGGAAAGGGGTTGCCAAGCTTCCAAAAAACTACGAGTTGCCTGAAATCTCAGCAAGCACTTTTTCACCCAATCTTGATGATACTTTCAGGTAATGATCAGTACACCAGTCCCACTTGGCTCTCCAAATTTCGTTTTTCTAGGTTAAACCGTTCGTTTGCAGTAACCGTTTTCATTTTGAGGTTTCACTCAGTTTTCTCCTATAGGGATACATGTATTTGGAACTCTAAATCAAACACGGTTTGTGCTAGCTCTTTGAAACTTGACACAATAAAGCAGTTTCAATATTTTTCTCTATGCTTTGTTTGCTGTTGATGTAGCCCTATGCAGAGACTGGCGAGAATCACATTCTTGGAAATGGGTTGCCAAGCTTCCAAAAACTACGAGTTGCATGAAATCTCAGCAAACACTTTTTCACCCAATCTTGATGATACTTTCAGGTAATGATCAGTACAATAATCCCACTTGACTCGCCAAATTTTGTTATTCTAGGTTAAGCCGTTCGTTTGCAGTAACCGTTTTCATTTTGAGGTTTCACTCTGTTTTCTCCTATAGGGACACATGTATTTGGAACTCTAAATCAAACACGGTTTGTGCTAGCTCTTTGAAACCTGACACAATAAAGCAGTATCAAGTTCTATCTCTATGGTTTGTTTGCTGTTGATGTAGCCCTAAGCAGAGAATGGGGAGAATCACTTTCATGGAGAGGGCTTGACAAGCTTCCAAAAAACTACGAGTTTCCTGAAATCTCAGCAAAGACTTTTTCACCCAATCTTGATGATACTTTCAGGTAATGATCAGTACACCCATCCCACTTGGCTCGCCAAATTTCGTTCTTCTAGGTTAAACTGTTCTTTTGCAGTAACCGTTTTCATTTTGAGGTTTCACTCTGTTTTCTCCTATAGGGATACATGTATTTGGAACTCTAAATCAAACAAGGTTTGTTCTAGCTCTTTGAAACTTGACACAATAAAGCAGTTTCAAGTTCTATCTCTATGGTTTGTTTGCTGTTGATGTAGCCCAAAGCAGAGACTGGCGAGAATCACTTTCATGGAAAGTGCTTGCCAAGCTTCCAAAAAACTACGAGTTGCCTGAAATCTGAGCAAACACTTTTCACCCAATCTTGATGATACTTTCAGGTACTGATCAGTACACCAATCCCACTTGGCTCGCCAAATTTCGTTCTTCTAGGTTAAACCGTTCGTTTGCAGTAACAGTTTTCATTTTGAGGTTTCACTCTGTTTTCTCCTATAGGGATAGAATCACTTTCATGGAAAGGGCTTGTGAAGCTTCCAAAAAGCTACGAGTTGTCTGAAATCTCAGCAAACACTTTTTTACCCAATCTTGATGATACTTTCAGGTAATGATCAGTACACCAATCCCACTTGGCTCGCCAAATTTCGTTCTTCTAGGTTAAAACGTTCGTTTGCAGTAACCGTTTTCATTTTGAGGTTTCACTCTGTTTTCTCTTATAGTAAAACATGTATTTGAAACTCTAAATGAAACACGGTTTGTGCTAGCTCTTTGAAACTTGACACAATAAAGCAGTTTCAAGTTCTATCTCTATGGTTTGTTTGCTGTTGATGTAGCCCTTAGCAGAGACTGGCGAAAATCACTTTCATGAAGAGGGCTTGCCAAGCTTCCAAAAACACACGAGTTGCCTGAAATCTAGGCAAACACTTTTTCACCCAATCTTGATGATACTTTCAAGTAACGATCAGTACAAAAATCTCACTTGGCTCGCCAAATTTCGTTCTTCTAGGTTAAACCGTTCATTTGCAGTAACCGTTTTTATTTTGAGGTTTCACTCTGTTTTCTCCTATAGGGACACTTGTATTTGGAACTCTAAATAAAACACGGTTTGTGCTAGCTCTTTGAAACTTGACACAATAAAGCAGTTTCAAGTTCTATCTCTATGGTTTGTTTGCTGTTGATGTAGCCCTGAGCAGAGACTGGCGAGAATCACTTTCATGAAAAGGGCTTGCCAAGCTTCAGAAAAACTACGTGTTGCCTGAAATCTCAGCAAACACTTTTTCACCCAATCTTGATGATACTTTCAGGTAATGATCAGTACACCAATCCCACTATGCTCGCCAAATTTCGTTCTTCTAGGTTAAACCGTTCGTTTGCGGAAACAGTTTTCATTTTGAGGTTTCGCTCTGTTTTTCTCCTATAGGGATACATGTATTTGGAACTCGAAATCAAACACGGTTTGTGCTAGCTCTTTGAAACTTGACACAATAAAGAAGTTTCACGTTCTATCTCTATGGTTTGTTTGCTGTTGATGTAGCCCTAAGCAGAGACTGGCGAGAATCACTTTCATGGAAAGGGCTTGACAAGCTTCCAAAAAATACGAGTTGCCTGAACACTCAGCAAACACGTTTTCACCCAATCTTGATTATACTTTCAGGTAATTATCAGTACACCAATCCACTTGGCTCGCCAAATTTCGTTCTTCTAGGTTAAAACCGTTCATTTGCAGTAACCGTTTTCATTTTGAGGTTTCACTCTGTTTTCTTCTATAAGGATACATGTATTTGGAACTCTAAATCAAACACGGTTTGTGCTAGCTCTTTTAAACGTGACACAATAAAGCAGTTTCAAGTTCTATCTCTATGTATTCTTTGCTGTTGATGTAGCCCTAAGCAGAGACTGGCGAGAATCACTTTCATGGAAAGGGCTTGCCAAGCTTCCAAAAAACTACGAGTTGCCTGAAATCTCAGCAAACACTTTTTCACCCAATCTTGATGATACTTTCAAGTAATCATCAGTACACAAATCCCACTTGGCTCGCCAAATTTCATTCTTCTAGGTTAAACCATTCATTTGCAGTAACTGTTTTCATTTTGAGGTTTCACTCTGTTTTCTCCTATACGGATACATATATTTGGAACTCTAAATCAAATACGGTTTGTGCTAGCTCTTTGAAACTTGACACAATAAAGCAGTTTCAAGTTCTATCTCTATGGTTTGTTTGCTGTTGATGTATCCCTAAGCAGAGACTGGCGAGAATCACTTTCATGGAAAAGGCTTGCCAAGCTTCCAAAAAACTATGAGTTGCCTGAAATCTCAGCAAACACTTTTTCACACAATCTTGATGATACTTTCAGGTAATGATCACTACACCAATCCCACTATGCTCACCAAATTTCGTTCTTCTAGGTTAAACCGTTCGTTTGCAGAAACAGTTTGCATTTTGAGGTTTCACTCTGTTTTCTCCTATAGGGATACATGTATTTGGAACTCTAAATCAAACACGGTTTGTGCTAGCTCTTTGAAACTTGACACAATAAAGCAGTTTCAAGTTCTATCTCTATGGATTGTTTGCTGTAGATGTAGACCTAAGCAGAGACTGGCGAGAATCACTTTCATGGAAAGGGCTTGCCAAGCTTCCAAAAAACTACGAGTTGCCTGAAATCACAGCAAACACTTTTTCACCCAATCTGATGATACTTTCAGGTAATGATCAGTACACCAATCCCACTATGCTCGCCAAATTTCGTTCTTCTAGGTTAAACCGTTCGTTTGCAGAAACAGTTTTCATTTTGAGGTTTCACTCTGTTTTCTCCTATAGGGATACATGTATTTGGAACTCTAAATCAAACACGGTTTGTGCTAGCTCTTTGAAACTTGACACAATAAAGCAGTTTCAAGTTTTTTATCTATGCTTTGTTTGCATTGATGTAGCCATAAGCAGAGACTGGCGAGAATCACTTTCATGGAAAGGGGTTGCCAAGCTTCCAAAAAACTACGAGTTGCCTGAAATCTCAGCAAACACTTTTTCACCCAATCTTGATGATACTTTCAGGTAATGATCAGTACACCAGTCCCACTTGGCTCTCCAAATTTCGTTTTTCTAGGTTAAACCGTTCGTTTGCCGTAACCGTTTTCATTTTTGAGGTTTCACTCAGTTTTCTCCTATAGGGATACATGTATTTGGAACTCTAAATCAAACACGGTTTGTGCTAGCTCTTTGAAACTTGACACAATAAAGCAGTTTCAATATTTTTCTCTATGCTTTGTTTGCTGTTGATGTAGCCCTATGCAGAGACTGGCGAGAATCACATTCTTGGAAATGGGTTGCCCAAGCTTCCAAAAACTACGAGTTGCATGAAATCTCAGCAAACACTTTTTCACCCAATCTTGATGATACTTTCAGGTAATGATCAGTACAATAATCCCACTTGACTCGCCAAATTTTGTTATTCTAGGTTAAGCCGTTCGTTTGCAGTAACCGTTTTCATTTTGAGGTTTCACTCTGTTTTCTCCTATAGGGACACATGTATTTGGAACTCTAAATCAAACACGGTTTGTGCTAGCTCTTTGAAACCTGACACAATAAAGCAGTATCAAGTTCTATCTCTATGGTTTGTTTGCTGTTGATGTAGCCCTAAGCAGAGAATGGGGAGAATCACTTTCATGGAGAGGGCTTGACAAGCTTCCAAAAAACTACGAGTTTCCTGAAATCTCAGCAAAGACTTTTTCACCCAATCTTGATGATACTTTCAGGTAATGATCAGTACACCCATCCCACTTGGCTCGCCAAATTTCGTTCTTCTAGGTTAAACTGTTCTTTTGCAGTAACCGTTTTCATTTTGAGGTTTCACTCTGTTTTCTCCTATAGGGATACATGTATTTGGAACTCTAAATCAAACAAGGTTGTTCTAGCTCTTTGAAACTTGACACAATAAAGCAGTTTCAAGTTCTATCTCTATGGTTTGTTTGCTGTTGATGTAGCCCAAAGCAGAGACTGGCGAGAATCACTTTCATGGAAAGTGCTTGCCAAGCTTCCAAAAAACTACGAGTTGCCTGAAATCTGAGCAAACACTTTTCACCCAAACTTGATGATACTTTCAGGTACTGATCAGTACACCAATCCCACTTGGCTCGCCAAATTTCGTTCTTCTAGGTTAAACCGTTCGTTTGCAGTAACAGTTTTCATTTTGAGGTTTCACTCTGTTTTCTCCTATAGGGATAGAATCACTTTCATGGAAAGGGCTTGTGAAGCTTCCAAAAAGCTACGAGTTGTCTGAAATCTCAGCAAACACTTTTTTACCCAATCTTGATGATACTTTCAGGTAATGATCAGTACACCAATCCCACTTGGCTCGCCAAATTTCGTTCTTCTAGGTTAAAACGTTCGTTTGCAGTAACCGTTTTCATTTTGAGGTTTCACTCTGTTTTCTCTTATAGTAAAACATGTATTTGAAACTCTAAATGAAACACGGTTTGTGCTAGCTCTTTGAAACTTGACACAATAAAGCAGTTTCAAGTTCTATCTCTATGGTTTGTTTGCTGTTGATGTAGCCCTTAGCAGAGACTGGCGAAAATCACTTTCATGAAGAGGGCTTGCCAAGCTTCCAAAACACACGAGTTGCCTGAAATCTAGGCAAACACTTTTTCACCCAGTCTTGATGATACTTTCAAGTAACGATCAGTACAAAAATCTCACTTGGCTCGCCAAATTTCGTTCTTCTAGGTTAAACCGTTCATTTGCAGTAACCGTTTTTATTTGAGGTTTCACTCTGTTTTCTCCTATAGGGACACTTGTATTTGGAACTCTAAATAAAACACGGTTTGTGCTAGCTCTTTGAAACTTGACACAATAAAGCAGTTTCAAGTTCTATCTCTATGGTTTGTTTGCTGTTGATGTAGCCCTAAGCAGAGACTGGCGAGAATCACTTTCATGAAAAGGGCTTGCCAAGCTTCAGAAAAACTACGTGTTGCCTGAAATCTCAGCAAACACTTTTTCACCCAATCTTGATGATACTTTCAGGTAATGATCAGTACACCAATCCCATTTGGCTCACCAAATTTGTTCTTCTAGGTTAAACCGTTCGTTTGCACTAACCGTTTTCATTTTGAGGTTTCACTCTGTTTTCTCCTATAGGGATACATGTATTTGGAACTCTAAATAAAACACCTTTTGTGCTAGCTCTTTGAAACTTGACATAATAAAGCAGTTTCAAGTTCTTTCTCTATGGTTTTTTTTTCTGTTGATGTAGCCCTAAGCAGAGACTGGCGAGAATCACTTTCATGGAAAGGGCTAGACAAGCTTTCAAAAAACTACGAGTTTCCTGAACACTCAGCAAACACGTTTTCACCCAATCTTGATTATAATTTCATGTAATTATCAGTACACCAATCCCACTTGGCTCGCCAAATTTCGTTCTTCTAGGTTAAACCGTTCATTTGCAGTAACCGTTTTCATTTTGAGGTTTCACTCTGTTTTCTTCTATAAGGATACATGTATTTGGAACTCTAAATCAAACACGGTTTGTGCTAGCTCTTTGAAACGTGACACAATAAAGCAGTTTCAAGTTCTATCTCTATGGTTTCTTTGCTGTTGATGTAGCCCTAAGCAGAGACTGGCGAGAATCACTTTCATGGAGAGGGCTTGCCAAGCTTCCAAAAACATACGAGTTGCCTGAAATCTCAGCAAACACTTTTTCACCCAATCTTGATGATAATTTCAGGTAATTATCAGTACACCAATCCCATTTAGCTCGACAAATTTTGTTCTTCTAGGTTAAACCGTTCCTTTGCAGTAACCGTTTTCATTTTGAGGTTTCACTCTGTTTTCTCCTATAGGGATACATGTATTTGGAACTCTAAATAAAACACCTTTTGTGCTAGCTCTTTGAAACTTGACATAATAAAGCAGTTTCAAGTTCTTTCTCTATGGTTTTTTTGCTGTTGATGTAGCCCTAAGCAGAGACTGGCGAGAATTACTTTCATGTAAAGGGTTTGCCAAGCTTCCAAAAAAATACGAGTTGCCTGAAATCTCAGCAAACAATTTTTCACCCAATCTTGATGATAGTTTCAGGTAATTATCAGTACACCAATCCCACTTGGCTCGCCACATTTCGTTCTTTTAGGTTAAACCGTTCCTTTGCAGTAACCGTTTTCATTTTGAGGTTTCACTCTGTTTTCTCCTATAGGATACATGTATTTGGAACTCGAAATCAAACAAGGTTTGTGCTAGCTCTTTGAAACTTGACACAATAAAGAAGTTTCAAGTTCTATCTCTATGGTTTGTTTGCTGTTGATGTAGCCCTAAGCAGAGAATGGCGAGAATCACTTTGATGGAAAGGGCTTGACAAGCTTCCAAAAAACTACGAGTTGCCTGAACACTCAGCAAACACGTTTTCACCCAATCTTGATTATACATTCAGGTAATTATCAGTACACCAATCCTACTTGGCTCGCCACATTTCGTTCTTCTAGGTTAAACCGTTCATTTGCAGTAACCGTTTTCATTTTGAGGTTTCACTCTGTTTTCTTCTATAAGGATACATGTATTTGGAACTCTAAATCAAACACGGTTTGTGCTAGCTCTTTTAAACGAGACACAATAAAGCAGTTTCAAGTTCTATCTCTATGTATTGTTTGCTGTTGATGTAGCCCTAAGCAGAGACTGGCGAGAATCACTTTCATGGAAAGGGCTTGCCAAGCTTCCAAAAAACTACGAGTTGCCTGAAATCTCAGCAAACACTTTTTCACCCAATCTTGATGATACTTTCAAGTAATCATAAGTACACAAATCCCACTTGGCTCGCCAAATTTCATTCTTCTAGGTTAAACCGTTCATTTGCAGTAACTGTTTTCATTTTGAGGTTTCACTCTGTTTTCTCCTATACGGATACATGTATTTGGAACTCTAAATCAAACACGGTTTGTGCTAGCTCTTTGAAACTTGACACAATAAAGCAGTTTCAAGTTCTTTCTCTATCGTTTGTTTGCTGTTGATGTATCCCTAAGCAGAGACAGGCGAGAATCACTTTCATGGAAAAGGCTTGCCAAGCTTCCAAAAACTATGGGTTGCCTGAAATCTCAGCAAACACTTTTTCACCCAAATCTTGATGATACTTTCAGGTAATGATCAGTACACCAATCCCACAATGCTCACCAAATTTCGTTCTTCTAGGTTAAACCGTTCGTTTGCAGAAACAGTTTTCATTTTGAGGTTTCACTCTGTTTTCTCCTATAGGGATACATGTATTTGGAACTCTAAATCAAACACAGTTTGTGCTAGCTCTTTGAAACTTGATACAATAAAGCAGTTTCAAGTTCTATCTTTATGGTTTTTTGCTGTTTATGTAGCCCTAAGCAGAGAATGGCGAGAATCACTTTTATGGAGAGGGCTTGCCAAGCTTCCAAGAACTACGAGTTGCCTGAAATCTCAGCAAACACTTTTTCACCCAATCTTGATGATACTTTCAGGTAATGATCAGTACTCCAATCCCATTTGGCTCGCCAAATTTCGTTCTTGTAGGTTAAACCATTCGTTTGCAGTAACCGTTTTCATTTTGAGGTTTCACTCTGTTTTCTCCTATAGGGATACATGTATTTGGAACTCTAAATCAAACACGGTTTGTGCTAGCTCTTTGACACTTGACACAATAAAAGCAGTTTCAAGTTTTTTATCTATGCTTTGTTTGCATTGATGTAGCCATAAGCAGAGACTGGCGAGAATCACTTTCATGGAAAGGGGTTGCCAAGCTTCCAAAAAACTACGAGTTGCCTGAAATCTCAGCAAACACTTTTTCACCCATTCTTGATGATACTTTCAGGTAATGATCAGTACACCAGTCCCACTTGGCTCTCCAAATTTCGTTCTTCTAGGTTAAAACCGTTCGTTGGCAGTAACCGGTTTCATTTTGAGGTTTCACTCTGTTTTCTCCTATAGGGATACATGTATTTGGAACTCTAAATCAAACACGGTTTGTGCTAGCTCTTTGAAACTTGACACAATAAAGCAGTTTCAATATTTTTCTCTATGCTTTGTTTGCTGTTGATGTAGCCCTATGCAGAGACTGGCGAGAATCACATTCTTGGAAATGGGTTGCCAAGCTTCCAAAAACTACGAGTTGCATGAAATCTCAGCAAACACTTTTTCACCCAATCTTGATGATACTTTCAGGTAATGATCAGTACAATAATCCCACTTGACTCGCCAAATTTTGTTATTCTAGGTTAAGCCGTTCGTTTGCAGTAACCGTTTTCATTTTGAGGTTTCACTCTGTTTTCTCCTATAGGGACACATGTATTTGGAACTCTAAATCAAACACGGTTTGTGCTAGCTCTTTGAAACCTGACACAATAAAGCAGTTTCAAGTTCTATCTCTATGGTTTCTTTGCTGTTGATGTAGCCCTAAGCAGAGAATGGGGAGAATCACTTTCATGGAGAGGGCTTGACAAGCTTCCAAAAAACTACGAGTTGCCTGAAATCTCAGCAAAGACTTTTTCACCCAATCTTGATGATACTTTCAAGGTAATGATCAGTACACCCATCCCACTTGGCTCGCCAAATTTCGTTCTTCTAGGTTAAACTGTTCTTTTGCAGTAACCGTTTTCATTTTGAGGTTTCACTCTGTTTTCTCCTATAGGGATACATGTATTTGGAACTCTAAATCAAACAAGGTTTGTTCTAGCTCTTTGAAACTTGACACAATAAAGCAGTTTCAAGTTCTATCTCTATGGTTTGTTTGCTGTTGATGTAGCCCTAAGCAGAGACTGGCGAGAATCACTTTCATGGAAAGTGCTTGCCAAGCTTCCAAAAAACTACGAGTTGCCTGAAATCTGAGCAAACACTTTTCACCCAATCTTGATGATACTTTCAGGTACTGATCAGTACACCAATCCCACTTGGCTCGCCAAATTTCGTTCTTCTAGGTTAAACCGTTCGTTTGCAGTAACAGTTTTCATTTTGAGGTTTCACTCTGTTTTCTCCTATAGGGATAGAATCACTTTCATGGAAAGGGCTTGTGAAGCTTCCAAAAAGCTACGAGTTGTCTGAAATCTCAGCAAACACTTTTTTACCCAATCTTGATGATACTTTCAGGTAATGATCAGTACACCAATCCCACTTGGCTCGCCAAATTTCGTTCTTCTAGGTTAAACCGTTCGTTGCAGTAACCGTTTTAATTTTGAGGTTTCACTCTGTTTTCTCTTATAGTAAAACATGTATTTGAAACTCTAAATGAAACACGGTTTGTGCTAGCTCTTTGAAACTTGACACAATAAAGCAGTTTCAAGTTCTATCTCTATGGTTTGTTTGCTGTTGATGTAGCCCTTAGCAGAGACTGGCGAAAATCACTTTCATGAAGAGGGCTTGCCAAGCTTCCAAAACACACGAGTTGCCTGAAATCTAGGCAAACACTTTTTCACCCAATCTTGATGATACTTTCAAGTAACGATCAGTACACAAATCTCACTTGGCTCGCCAAATTTCGTTCTTCTAGGTTAAACCGTTCATTTGCAGTAACCGTTTTTATTTTGAGGTTTCACTCTGTTTTCTCCTATAGGGACACTTGTATTTGGAACTCTAAATAAAACACGGTTTGTGCTAGCTCTTTGAAACTTGACACAATAAAGCAGTTTCAAGTTCTATCTCTATGGTTTGTTTGCTGTTGATGTAGCCCTGAGCAGAGACTGGCGAGAATCACTTTCATGAAAAGGGCTTGCCAAGCTTCAGAAAAACTACGTGTTGCCTGAAATCTCAGCAAACACTTTTTCACCCAATCTTGATGATACTTTCAGGTAATGATCAGTACACCAATCCCATTTGGCTCGCCAAATTTGTTCTTCTAGGTTAAACCGTTCGTTTGCAGTAACCGTTTTCATTTGAGGTTTCACTCTGTTTTCTCCTATAGGGATACATGTATTTGGAACTCTAAATAAAACACCTTTTGTGCTAGCTCTTTGAAACTTGACATAATAAAGCAGTTTCAAGTTCTTTCTCTATGGTATTTTGCTGTTGATGTAGCCCTAAGCAGAGACTGGCGAGAATCACTTTCATGGAAAGGGCTTGACAAGCTTCCAAAAAACTACGAGTTTCCTGAACACTCAGCAAACACGTTTTCACCCAATCTTGATTATACTTTCAGGTAATTATCAGTACACCAATCCCAGTTGGCTCGCCAAATTTCGTTCTTCTAGGTTAAACCGTTCGTTTGCAGTAACCGTTTTCATTTTGAGGTTTCACTTCTGTTTTCTTCTATAAGGATACATGTATTTGGAACTCTAAATCAAACACGGTTTGTGCTAGCTCTTTGAAACTTGACACAATAAAGCAGTTTCAAGTTCTATCTCTATGGTTTCTTTGCTGTTGATGTAGCCCTAAGCAGAGACTGGCGAGAATCACTTTCATGGAGAGGGCTTGCCAATCTTCCAAAACATACGAGTTGCCTGAAATCTCAGCAAACACTTTTTTCACCCAATCTTGATGATAATCTCAGGTAATTATCAGTACACCAATCCCATTTAGCTCGACAAATTTTGTTCTTCTAGGTTAAACCGTTCCTTTGCAGTAACCGTTTTCATTTTGAGGTTTCACTCTGTTTTCTCCTATAGGGATACATGTATTTGGAACTCTAAATAAAACACCTTTTGTGCTAGCTCTTTGAAACTTGACATAATAAAGCAGTTTCAAGTTCTTTATCTATGGTTTTTTTGCTGTTGATGTAGCCCTAAGCAGAGACTGGCGAGAATTACTTTCATGTAAAGGGTTTGCCAAGCTTCCAAAAAAATACGAGTTGCCTGAAATCTCAGCAAACAATTTTTCACCCAATCTTGATGATAGTTTCAGGTAATTATCAGTACACCCAATCCCACTTGGCTCGCCACATTTCGTTCTTTTAGGTTAAACCGTTCCTTTGCAGTAACCGTTTTCATTTTGAGGTTTCACTCTGTTTTCTCCTATAGGGATACATGTATTTGGAACTCGAAATCAAACAAGGTTTGTGCTAGCTCTTTGAAACTTGACACAATAAAGAAGTTTCAAGTTCTATCTCTATGGTTTGTTTGCTGTTGATGTAGCCCTAAGCAGAGAATGGCGAGAATCACTTTGATGGAAAGGGCTTGACAAGCTTCCAAAAAACTACGAGTTGCCTGAACACTCAGCAAACACGTTTTCACCCAATCTTGATTATACATTCAGGTAATTATCAGTACACCAATCCTACTTGGCTCGCCACATTTCGTTCTTCTAGGTTAAACCGTTCATTTGCAGTAACCGTTTTCATTTTGAGGTTTCACTCTGTTTTCTTCTATAAGGATACATGTATTTGGAACTCTAAATCAAACACGGTTTGTGCTAGCTCTTTTAAACGAGACACAATAAAGCAGTTTCAAGTTCTATCTCTATGTATTGTTTGCTGTTGATGTAGCCCTAAGCAGAGACTGGCGAGAATCACTTTCATGGAAAGGGCTTGCCAAGCTTCCAAAAACTACGAGTTGCCTGAAATCTCAGCAAACACTTTTTCACCCAATCTTGATGATACTTTCAAGTAATCATAAGTACACAAATCCCACTTGGCTCGCCAAATTTCATTCTTCTAGGTTAAACCGTTCATTTGCAGTAACTGTTTTCATTTTGAGGTTTCACTCTGTTTTCTCCTATACGGATACATGTATTTGGAACTCTAAATCAAACACGGTTTGTGCTAGCTCTTTGAAACTTGACACAATAAAGCAGTTTCAAGTTCTTTCTCTATCGTTTGTTTGCTGTTGATGTATCCCTAAGCAGAGACAGGCGAGAATCACTTTCATGGAAAAGGCTTGCCAAGCTTCCAAAAAACTATGGGTTGCCTGAAATCTCAGCAAACACTTTTTCACCCAATCTTGATGATACTTTCAGGTAATGATCAGTACACCAATCCCACAATGCTCACCAAATTTCGTTCTTCTAGGTTAAACC
>NW_027521959.1:0-41243 GCF_052094955.1 Ictidomys tridecemlineatus
GCCAAATTTCGTTCTTCTAGGTGAAACCGTTCGTTGGCAGTAACCGGTTTCATTTTGAGGTTTCACTCTGTTTTCTCCTATAGGGATACATGTATTTGGAACTCTAAATCAAACACGGTTTGTGCTAGCTCTTTGAAACTTGACACAATAAAGCAGTTTCAAGTTCTATCTCTATGGTTTGTTTGCTGTTGATGTAGCCCTAAGCAGAGACTGGCGAGAATCACTTTCATGGAAAGGGCCTGCCAAGCTTCCAAAAAACTACGAGTTGCCTGAAATCTCAGCACGGTAATGATCAGTACACCAATCCCACTTGGCTCCCAAATTTTGTTCTTCTAGGTTAAACCGTTCCTTGGCAGTAACCGGTTTCATTTTGAGGTTTCACTCTGTTTTCTCCTACAGGGATACATGTATTTGGAACTCTAAATCAAACACGGTTTGTGCTAGCTCTTTGAAACTTGATACAATAAAGCAGTTTCAAGTTCTATCTCTATGGTTTGTTTGCTGTTGATGTAGCCCTAAGCAGAGACTGGCGAGAATCACTTTCATGGAAAGGGCCTGCCAAGCTTCCAAAAAACTACGAGTTGCCTGAAATCTCAGCAAACACTTTTTCTCCCAATCTTGATGAAACTTTCAGGTAATGATCAGTACACCAATCCCACTTGGCTCGCCAAATTTCGTTCTTCTAGGTTAAACCGTTCGTTGGCAGTAACCGGTTTCATTTTGAGGTTTCACTCTGTTTTCTCCTATAGGGATACATGTATTTGGAACTCTAAATCAAACACGGTTTGTGCTAGCTCTTTGAAACTTGACAAAATAAAGCAGTTTCAAGTTCTATCTCTATGGTTTGTTTGCTGTTGATGTAGCCCTAAGCAGAGACTGGCGAAAATCACTTTCTTGGAAAGGGCCTGCCAAGCTTCCAAAAAACTACGAGTTGCCTGAAATCTCAGCACACCCTTTTTCACCCAATCTTGATGAAACTTTCAGGTAATGATCAGTACACCAATCCCACTTGGCTCGCCAAATTTTGTTCTTCTAGGTTAAACCATTCGTTGGCAGTAACCGGTTTCATTTTGAGGTTTCACTCTGTTTTCTCCTATAGGGATACATGTATTTGGAACTCTAAATCAAACACGGTTTGTGCTAGCTCTTTGAAACTTGACACAACAAAGCAGTTTCAAGTTCTATCTCTATGGTTTGTTTGCTGTTGATGTAGCCCTAAGCAGAGACTGGCGAGAATCACTTTCATGGAAAGGGCCTGCCAAGCTTCCAAAAAACTACGAGTTGCCTGAAATCTCAGCAAACACTTTTTCACCCAATCTTGATGAAACTTTCAGGTAATGATCAGTACACCAATCCCACTTGGCTCGCCAAATTTCGTTCTTCTAGGTTAAACCGTTCGTTGGCAGTAACCGGTTTCATTTTGAGGTTTCACTCTGTTTTCTCCTATAGGGATACATGTATTTGGAACTCTAAATCAAACACGGTTTGTGCTAGCTCTTTGAAACTTGACACAATAAAGCAGTTTCAAGTTCTATCTCTATGGTTTGTTTGCTGTTGATGTAGCCCTAAGCAGAGACTGGCGAGAATCACTTTCATGGAAAGGGCCTGCCAAGCTTCCAAAAAACTACGAGTTGCCTGAAATCTCAGCAAACACTTTTTCACCCAATCTTGATGAAACTTTCAGGTAATGATCAGTACTCCAATCCCACTTGGCTCGCCAAATTTCGTTCTTCTAGGTTAAACCGTTCGTTGGCAGTAACCGGTTTCATTTTGAGGTTTCACTCTGTTTTCTCCTATAGGGATACATGTATTTGGAACTCTAAATCAAACACGGTTTGTGCTAGCTCTTTGAAACTTGACACAATAAAGCAGTTTCAAGTTCTATCTCTATGGTTTGTTTGCTGTTTATGTAGCCCTAAGCAGAGACTTGCGAGAATCACTTTCATGGAAAGGGCCTGCCAAGCTTCCAAAAAACTACGAGTTGCCTGAAATCTCAGCACACAACTTTTCACCCAATCTTGATGAAGCTTTCAGGTAATGATCAGTACACCAATCCCACTTGGCTCGCGAAATTTCGTTCTTCTAGGTTAAACCATTCGTTGGCAGTAACCGGTTTCATTTTGAGGTTTCACTCTGTTTTCTCCTATAGGGATACATGTATTTGGAACTCTAAATCAAACACGGTTTGTGCTAGCTCTTTGAAACTTGACACAATAAAGCAGTTTCAAGTTCTATCTCTATGGTTTGTTTGCTGTTGATGTAGCCCTAAGCAGAGACTGGCGAGAATCACTTTCATGGAAAGGGCCTGCCAAGCTTCCAAAAAACTACGAGTTGCCTGAAATCTCAGCAAACACTTTTTCACCCAATCTTGATGAAACTTTCAGGTAATGATCAGTACACCAATCCCACTTGGCTCGCCAAATTTCGTTCTTCTAGGTTAAACCGTTCGTTGGCAGTAACCGGTTTCATTTTGAGGTTTCACTCTGTTTTCTCCTATAGGGATACATGTATTTGGAACTCTAAATCAAACACGGTTTGTGCTAGCTCTTTGAAACTTGACACAATAAAGCAGTTTCAAGTTCTATCTCTATGGTTTGTTTGCTGTTGATGTAGCCCTAAGCAGAGACTGGCGAGAATCACTTTCATGGAAAGGGCCTGCCAAGCTTCCAAAAAACTACGAGTTGCCTGAAATCTCAGCACACAACTTTTCACCCAATCTTGATGAAACTTTCAGGTAATGATCAGTACACCAATCCCACTTGGCTCACCAAATTTTGTTCTTCTAGGTTAAACCGTTCCTTGGCAGTAACCGGTTTCATTTTGAGGTTTCACTCTGTTTTCTCCTACAGGGATACATATATTTGGAACTCTAAATCAAACACGGTTTGTGCTAGCTCTTTGAAACTTGATACAATAAAGCAGTTTCAAGTTCTATCTCTATGGTTTGTTTGCTGTTGATGTAGCCCTAAGCAGAGACTGGCGAGAATCACTTTCATGGAAAGGGCCTGCCAAGCTTCCAAAAAACTACGAGTTGCCTGAAATCTCAGCAAACACTTTTTCTCCCAATCTTGATGAAACTTTCAGGTAATGATCAGTACACCAATCCCACTTGGCTCGCCAAATTTCGTTCTTCTAGGTTAAACCGTTCGTTGGCAGTAACCGGTTTCATTTTGAGGTTTCACTCTGTTTTCTCCTATAGGGATACATGTATTTGGAACTCTAAATCAAACACGGTTTGTGCTAGCTCTTTGAAACTTGACAAAATAAAGCAGTTTCAAGTTCTATCTCTATGGTTTGTTTGCTGTTGATGTAGCCCTAAGCAGAGACTGGCGAAAATCACTTTCTTGGAAAGGGCCTGCCAAGCTTCCAAAAAACTACGAGTTGCCTGAAATCTCAGCACACCCTTTTTCACCCAATCTTGATGAAACTTTCAGGTAATGATCAGTACACCAATCCCACTTGGCTCGCCAAATTTTGTTCTTCTAGGTTAAACCATTCGTTGGCAGTAACCGGTTTCATTTTGAGGTTTCACTCTGTTTTCTCCTATAGGGATACATGTATTTGGAACTCTAAATCAAACACGGTTTGTGCTAGCTCTTTGAAACTTGACACAACAAAGCAGTTTCAAGTTCTATCTCTATGGTTTGTTTGCTGTTGATGTAGCCCTAAGCAGAGACTGGCGAGAATCACTTTCATGGAAAGGGCCTGCCAAGCTTCCAAAAAACTACGAGTTGCCTGAAATCTCAGCAAACACTTTTTCACCCAATCTTGATGAAACTTTCAGGTAATGATCAGTACACCAATCCCACTTGGCTCGCCAAATTTCGTTCTTCTAGGTTAAACCGTTCGTTGGCAGTAACCGGTTTCATTTTGAGGTTTCACTCTTTTTTCTCCTATAGGGATACATGTATTTGGAACTCTAAATCAAACACGGTTTGTGCTAGCTCTTTGAAACTTGACACAATAAAGCAGTTTCAAGTTCTATCTCTATGGTTTGTTTGCTGTTGATGTAGCCCTAAGCAGAGACTGGCGAGAATCACTTTCATGGAAAGGGCCTGCCAAGCTTCCAAAAAACTACGAGTTGCCTGAAATCTCAGCAAACACTTTTTCACCCAATCTTGATGAAACTTTCAGGTAATGATCAGTACTCCAATCCCACTTGGCTCGCCAAATTTCGTTCTTCTAGGTTAAACCGTTCGTTGGCAGTAACCGGTTTCATTTTGAGGTTTCACTCTGTTTTCTCCTATAGGGATACATGTATTTGGAACTCTAAATCAAACACGGTTTGTGCTAGCTCTTTGAAACTTGACACAATAAAGCAGTTTCAAGTTCTATCTCTATGGTTTGTTTGCTGTTTATGTAGCCCTAAGCAGAGACTGGCGAGAATCACTTTCATGGAAAGGGCCTGCCAAGCTTCCAAAAAACTACGAGTTGCCTGAAATCTCAGCACACAACTCTTCACCCAATCTTGATGAAGCTTTCAGGTAATGATCAGTACACCAATCCCACTTGGCTCGCGAAATTTCGTTCTTCTAGGTTAAACCATTCGTTGGCAGTAACCGGTTTCATTTTGAGGTTTCACTCTGTTTTCTCCTATAGGGATACATGTATTTGGAACTCTAAATCAAACACGGTTTGTGCTAGCTCTTTGAAACTTGACACAATAAAGCAGTTTCAAGTTCTATCTCTATGGTTTGTTTTCTGTTGATGTAGCCCTAAGCAGAGACTGGCGAGAATCACTTTCATGGTAAGGGCCTGCCAAGCTTCCAAAAAACTACGAGTTGCCTGAAATCTCAGCACACACATTTTCACCCAATCTTGATGAAACTTTCAGGTAATGATCAGTACACCAATCCCACTTGGCTCGCCAAATTTCGTTCTTCTAGGTTAAACCGTTCGTTGGCAGTAACCGGTTTCATTTTGAGGTTTCACTCTGTTTTCTCCTATAGGGATACATGTATTTGGAACTCTAAATCAAACACGGTTTGTGCTAGCTCTTTGAAACTTGACAAAATAAAGCAGTTTCAAGTTCTATCTCTATGGTTTGTTTGCTGTTGATGTAGCCCTAAGCAGAGACTGGCGAAAATCACTTTCTTGGAAAGGGCCTGCCAAGCTTCCAAAAAACTACGAGTTGCCTGAAATCTCAGCACACCCTTTTTCACCCAATCTTGATGAAACTTTCAGGTAATGATCAGTACACCAATCCCACTTGGCTCGCCAAATTTTGTTCTTCTAGGTTAAACCATTCGTTGGCAGTAACCGGTTTCATTTTAAGGTTTCACTCTGTTTTCTCCTATAGGGATACATGTATTTGGAACTCTAAATCAAACACGGTTTGTGCTAGCTCTTTGAAACTTGACACAATAAAGCAGTTTCAAGTTCTATCTCTATGGTTTGTTTGCTGTTGATGTAGCCCTAAGCAGAGACTGGCGAGAATCACGTTCATGGAAAGGGCCTGCCAAGCTCCCAAAAAACTACGAGTTGCCTGAAATCTCAGCACACACATTTTCACCCAATCTTGATGAAACTTTCAGGTAATGATCAGTACACCAATCCCACTTGGCTCGCCAAATTTCGTTCTTCTAGGTTAAACCGTTCGTTGGCAGTAACCGGTTTCATTTTGAGGTTTCAATCTGTTTTCTCCTATAGGGATACATGTATTTGGAACTCTAAATCAAACACGGTTTGTGCTAGCTCTTTGAAACTTGACAAAATAAAGCAGTTTCAAGTTCTATCTCTATGGTTTGTTTGCTGTTGATGTAGCCCTAAGCAGAGACTGGCGAAAATCACTTTCTTGGAAAGGGCCTGCCAAGCTTCCAAAAAACTACGAGTTGCCTGAAATCTCAGCACACCCTTTTTCACCCAATCTTGATGAAACTTTCAGGTAATGATCAGTACACCAATCCCACTTGGCTCGCCAAATTTTGTTCTTCTAGGTTAAACCATTCGTTGGTAGTAACCGGTTTCATTTTGAGGTTTCACTCTGTTTTCTCCTATAGGGATACATGTATTTGGAACTCTAAATCAAACACGGTTTGTGCTAGCTCTTTGAAACTTGACACAACAAAGCAGTTTCAAGTTCTATCTCTATGGTTTGTTTGCTGTTGATGTAGCCCTAAGCAGAGACTGGCGAGAATCACTTTCATGGAAAGGGCCTGCCAAGCTTCCAAAAAACTACGAGTTGCCTGAAATCTCAGCAAACACTTTTTCACCCAATCTTGATGAAACTTTCAGGTAATGATCAGTACACCAATCCCACTTGGCTCGCCAAATTTCATTCTTCTAGGTTAAACCGTTCGTTGGCAGTAACCGGTTTCATTTTGAGGTTTCACTCTGTTTTCTCCTATAGGGATACATGTATTTGGAACTCTAAATCAAACACGGTTTGTGCTAGCTCTTTGAAACTTGACACAATAAAGCAGTTTCAAGTTCTATCTCTATGGTTTGTTTGCTGTTGATGTAGCCCTAAGCAGAGACTGGCGAGAATCACTTTCATGGAAAGGGCCTGCCAAGCTTCCAAAAAACTACGAGTTGCCTGAAATCTCAGCAAACACTTTTTCACCCAATCTTGATGAAACTTTCAGGTAATGATCAGTACTCCAATCCCACTTGGCTCGCCAAATTTCGTTCTTCTAGGTTAAACCGTTCGTTGGCAGTAACCGGTTTCATTTTGAGGTTTCACTCTGTTTTCTCCTATAGGGATACATGTATTTGGAACTCTAAATCAAACACGGTTTGTGCTAGCTCTTTGAAACTTGACACAATAAAGCAGTTTCAAGTTCTATCTCTATGGTTTGTTTGCTGTTTATGTAGCCCTAAGCAGAGACTGGCGAGAATCACTTTCATGGAAAGGGCCTGCCAAGCTTCCAAAAAACTACGAGTTGCCTGAAATCTCAGCACACAACTTTTCACCCAATCTTGATGAAGCTTTCAGGTAATGATCAGTACACCAATCCCACTTGGCTCGCGAAATTTCGTTCTTCTAGGTTAAACCATTCGTTGGCAGTAACCGGTTTCATTTTGAGGTTTCACTCTGTTTTCTCCTATAGGGATACATGTATTTGGAACTCTAAATCAAACATGGATTGTGCTAGCTCTTTGAAACTTGACACAATAAAGCAGTTTCAAGTTCTATCTCTATGGTTTGTTTTCTGTTGATGTAGCCCTAAGCAGAGACTGGCGAGAATCACTTTCATGGTAAGGGCCTGCCAAGCTTCCAAAAAACTACGAGTTGCCTGAAATCTCAGCACACACATTTTCACCCAATCTTGATGAAACTTTCAGGTAATGATCAGTACACCAATCCCACTTGGCTCGCCAAATTTCGTTCTTCTAGGTTAAACCGTTCGTTGGCAGTAACCGGTTTCATTTTGAGGTTTCACTCTGTTTTCTCCTATAGGGATACATGTATTTGGAACTCTAAATCAAACACGGTTTGTGCTAGCTCTTTGAAACTTGACAAAATAAAGCAGTTTCAAGTTCTATCTCTATGGTTTGTTTGCTGTTGATGTAGCCCTAAGCAGAGACTGGCGAAAATCACTTTCTTGGAAAGGGCCTGCCAAGCTTCCAAAAAACTACGAGTTGCCTGAAATCTCAGCACACCCTTTTTCACCCAATCTTGATGAAACTTTCAGGTAATGATCAGTACACCAATCCCACTTGGCTCGCCAAATTTTGTTCTTCTAGGTTAAACCATTCGTTGGCAGTAACCGGTTTCATTTTAAGGTTTCACTCTGTTTTCTCCTATAGGGATACATGTATTTGGAACTCTAAATCAAACACGGTTTGTGCTAGCTCTTTGAAACTTGACACAATAAAGCAGTTTCAAGTTCTATCTCTATGGTTTGTTTGCTGTTGATGTAGCCCTAAGCAGAGACTGGCGAGAATCACGTTCATGGAAAGGGCCTGCCAAGCTCCCAAAAAACTACGAGTTGCCTGAAATCTCAGGACACCCTTTTTCACCCAATCTTGATGAAACTTTCAGGTAATGATCAGTACACCAATCCCACTTGGCTCGCCAAATTTCGTTCTTCTAGGTTAAACCGTTCGTTGGCAGTAACCGGTTTCATTTTGAGGTTTCACTCTGTTTTCTCCTATAGGGATACATGTATTTGGAACTCTAAATCAAACACGGTTTGTGCTAGCTCTTTGAAACTTGACACAATAAAGCAGTTTCAAGTTCTATCTCTATGGTTTGTTTGCTGTTGATGTAGCCCTAAGCAGAGACTGGCGAGAATCACGTTCATGGAAAGGGCCTGCCAAGCTCCCAAAAAACTACGAGTTGCCTGAAATCTCAGGACACCCTTTTTCACCCAATCTTGATGAAACTTTCAGGTAATGATCAGTACACCAATCCCACTTGGCTCGCCAAATTTCGTTCTTCTAGGTTAAACCGTTCGTTGGCAGTAACCGGTTTCATTTTGAGGTTTCACTCTGTTTTCTCCTATAGGGATACATGTATTTGGAACTCTAAATCAAACACGGTTTGTGCTAGCTCTTTGAATCTTGACAAAATAAAGCAGTTTCAAGTTCTATCTCTATGGTTTGTTTGCTGTTGATGTAGCCCTAAGCAGAGACTGGCGAAAATCACTTTCTTGGAAAGGGCCTGCCAAGCTTCCAAAAAACTACGAGTTGCCTGAAATCTCAGCACACCCTTTTTCACCCAATCTTGATGAAACTTTCAGGTAATGATCAGTACACCAATCCCACTTGGCTCGCCAAATTTTGTTCTTCTAGGTTAAACCATTCGTTGGCAGTAACCGGTTTCATTTTGAGGTTTCACTCTGTTTTCTCCTATAGGGATACATGTATTTGGAACTCTAAATCAAACACGGTTTGCGCTAGCTCTTTGAAACTTGACACAACAAAGCAGTTTCAAGTTCTATCTGTATGGTTTTTTTGCTGTTGATGTAGCCCTAAGCAGAGACTGGCGAGAATCACTTTCATGGAAAGGGCCTGCCAAGTTTCCAAAAAACTACGAGTTGCCTGAAATCTCAGCAAACACTTTTTCACCCAATCTTGATGAAACTTTCAGGTAATGATCAGTACACCAATCCCACTTGGCTCGCCAAATTTCGTTCTTCTAGGTTAAACCGTTCGTTGGCAGTAACCGGTTTCATTTTGAGGTTTCACTCTGTTTTCTCCTATAGGGATACATGTATTTGGAACTCTAAATCAAACACGGTTTGTGCTAGCTCTTTGAAACTTGACACAATAAAGCAGTTTCAAGTTCTATCTCTATGGTTTGTTTGCTGTTGATGTAGCCCTAAGCAGAGACTGGCGAGAATCACTTTCATGGAAAGGGCCTGCCAAGCTTCCAAAAAACTACGAGTTGCCTGAAATCTCAGCAAACACTTTTTCACCCAATCTTGATGAAACTTTCAGGTAATGATCAGTACTCCAATCCCACTTGGCTCGCCAAATTTCGTTCTTCTAGGTTAAACCGTTCGTTGGCAGTAACCGGTTTCATTTTGAGGTTTCACTCTGTTTTCTCCTATAGGGATACATGTATTTGGAACTCTAAATCAAACACGGTTTGTGCTAGCTCTTTGAAACTTGACACAATAAAGCAGTTTCAAGTTCTATCTCTATGGTTTGTTTGCTGTTTATGTAGCCCTAAGCAGAGACTGGCGAAAATCACTTTCTTGGAAAGGGCCTGCCAAGCTTCCAAAAAACTACGAGTTGCCTGAAATCTCAGCACACCCTTTTTCACCCAATCTTGATGAAACTTTCAGGTAATGATCAGTACACCAATCCCACTTGGCTCGCCAAATTTTGTTCTTCTAGGTTAAACCATTCGTTGGCAGTAACCGGTTTCATTTTGAGGTTTCACTCTGTTTTCTCCTATAGGGATACATGTATTTGGAACTCTAAATCAAACACGGTTTGTGCTAGCTCTTTGAAACTTGACACAACAAAGCAGTTTCAAGTTCTATCTGTATGGTTTTTTTGCTGTTGATGTAGCCCTAAGCAGAGACTGGCGAGAATCACTTTCATGGAAAGGGCCTGCCAAGCTTCCAAAAAACTACGAGTTGCCTGAAATCTCAGCAAACACTTTTTCACCCAATCTTGATGAAACTTTCAGGTAATGATCAGTACACCAATCCCACTTGGCTCGCCAAATTTCGTTCTTCTAGGTTAAACCGTTCGTTGGCAGTAACCGGTTTCATTTTGAGGTTTCACTCTGTTTTCTGCTATAGGGATACATGTATTTGGAACTCTAAATCAAACACGGTTTGTGCTAGCTCTTTGAAACTTGACACAATAAAGCAGTTTCAAGTTCTATCTCTATGGTTTGTTTGCTGTTGATGTAGCCCTAAGCAGAGACTGGCGAGAATCACTTTCATGGAAAGGGCCTGCCAAGCTTCCAAAAAACTACGAGTTGCCTGAAATCTCAGCAAACACTTTTTCACCCAATCTTGATGAAACTTTCAGGTAATGATCAGTACTCCAATCCCACTTGGCTCGCCAAATTTCGTTCTTCTAGGTTAAACCGTTCGTTGGCAGTAACCGGTTTCATTTTGAGGTTTCACTCTGTTTTCTCCTATAGGGATACATGTATTTGGAACTCTAAATCAAACACGGTTTGTGCTAGCTCTTTGAAACTTGACACAATAAAGCAGTTTCAAGTTCTATCTCTATGGTTTGTTTGCTGTTGATGTAGCCCTAAGCAGAGACTGGCGAGAATCACTTTCATGGAAAGGGCCTGCCAAGCTTCCAAAAAACTACGAGTTGCCTGAAATCTCAGCACACAACTTTTCACCCAATCTTGATGAAACTTTCAGGTAATGATCAGTACACCAATCCCACTTGGCTCACCAAATTTTGTTCTTCTAGGTTAAACCGTTCCTTGGCAGTAACCGGTTTCATTTTGAGGTTTCACTCTGTTTTCTCCTACAGGGATACATGTATTTGGAACTCTAAATCAAACACGGTTTGTGCTAGCTCTTTGAAACTTGATACAATAAAGCAGTTTCAAGTTCTATCTCTATGGTTTGTTTGCTGTTGATGTAGCCCTAAGCAGAGAATGGCGAGAATCACTTTCATGGAAAGGGCCTGCCAAGCTTCCAAAAAACTACGAGTTGCCTGAAATCTCAGCAAACACTTTTTCTCCCAATCTTGATGAAACTTTCAGGTAATGATCAGTACACCAATCCCACTTGGCTCGCCAAATTTCGTTCTTCTAGGTTAAACCGTTCGTTGGCAGTAACCGGTTTCATTTTGAGGTTTCACTCTGTTTTCTCCTATAGGGATACATGTATTTGGAACTCTAAATCAAACACGGTTTGTGCTAGCTCTTTGAAACTTGACAAAATAAAGCAGTTTCAAGTTCTATCTCTATGGTTTGTTTGCTGTTGATGTAGCCCTAAGCAGAGACTGGCGAAAATCACTTTCTTGGAAAGGGCCTGCCAAGCTTCCAAAAAACTACGAGTTGCCTGAAATCTCAGCACACCCTTTTTCACCCAATCTTGATGAAACTTTCAGGTAATGATCAGTACACCAATCCCACTTGGCTCGCCAAATTTTGTTCTTCTAGGTTAAACCATTCGTTGGTAGTAACCGGTTTCATTTTGAGGTTTCACTCTGTTTTCTCCTATAGGGATACATGTATTTGGAACTCTAAATCAAACACGGTTTGTGCTAGCTCTTTGAAACTTGACACAACAAAGCAGTTTCAAGTTCTATCTCTATGGTTTGTTTGCTGTTGATGTAGCCCTAAGCAGAGACTGGCGAGAATCACTTTCATGGAAAGGGCCTGCCAAGCTTCCAAAAAACTACGAGTTGCCTGAAATCTCAGCAAACACTTTTTCACCCAATCTTGATGAAACTTTCAGGTAATGATCAGTACACCAATCCCACTTGGCTCGCCAAATTTCATTCTTCTAGGTTAAACCGTTCGTTGGCAGTAACCGGTTTCATTTTGAGGTTTCACTCTGTTTTCTCCTATAGGGATACATGTATTTGGAACTCTAAATCAAACACGGTTTGTGCTAGCTCTTTGAAACTTGACACAATAAAGCAGTTTCAAGTTCTATCTCTATGGTTTGTTTGCTGTTGATGTAGCCCTAAGCAGAGACTGGCGAGAATCACTTTCATGGAAAGGGCCTGCCAAGCTTCCAAAAAACTACGAGTTGCCTGAAATCTCAGCAAACACTTTTTCACCCAATCTTGATGAAACTTTCAGGTAATGATCAGTACTCCAATCCCACTTGGCTCGCCAAATTTCGTTCTTCTAGGTTAAACCGTTCGTTGGCAGTAACCGGTTTCATTTTGAGGTTTCACTCTGTTTTCTCCTATAGGGATACATGTATTTGGAACTCTAAATCAAACACGGTTTGTGCTAGCTCTTTGAAACTTGACACAATAAAGCAGTTTCAAGTTCTATCTCTATGGTTTGTTTGCTGTTTATGTAGCCCTAAGCAGAGACTGGCGAGAATCACTTTCATGGAAAGGGCCTGCCAAGCTTCCAAAAAACTACGAGTTGCCTGAAATCTCAGCACACAACTTTTCACCCAATCTTGATGAAGCTTTCAGGTAATAATCAGTACACCAATCCCACTTGGCTCGCGAAATTTCGTTCTTCTAGGTTAAACCATTCGTTGGCAGTAACCGGTTTCATTTTGAGGTTTCACTCTGTTTTCTCCTATAGGGATACATGTATTTGGAACTCTAAATCAAACATGGATTGTGCTAGCTCTTTGAAACTTGACACAATAAAGCAGTTTCAAGTTCTATCTCTATGGTTTGTTTTCTGTTGATGTAGCCCTAAGCAGAGACTGGCGAGAATCACTTTCATGGTAAGGGCCTGCCAAGCTTCCAAAAAACTACGAGTTGCCTGAAATCTCAGCACACACATTTTCACCCAATCTTGATGAAACTTTCAGGTAATGATCAGTACACCAATCCCACTTGGCTCGCCAAATTTCGTTCTTCTAGGTTAAACCGTTCGTTGGCAGTAACCGGTTTCATTTTGAGGTTTCACTCTGTTTTCTCCTATAGGGATACATGTATTTGGAACTCTAAATCAAACACGGTTTGTGCTAGCTCTTTGAAACTTGACAAAATAAAGCAGTTTCAAGTTCTATCTCTATGGTTTGTTTGCTGTTGATGTAGCCCTAAGCAGAGACTGGCGAAAATCACTTTCTTGGAAAGGGCCTGCCAAGCTTCCAAAAAACTACGAGTTGCCTGAAATCTCAGCACACCCTTTTTCACCCAATCTTGATGAAACTTTCAGGTAATGATCAGTACACCAATCCCACTTGGCTCGCCAAATTTTGTTCTTCTAGGTTAAACCATTCGTTGGCAGTAACCGGTTTCATTTTAAGGTTTCACTCTGTTTTCTCCTATAGGGATACATGTATTTGGAACTCTAAATCAAACACGGTTTGTGCTAGCTCTTTGAAACTTGACACAATAAAGCAGTTTCAAGTTCTATCTCTATGGTTTGTTTGCTGTTGATGTAGCCCTAAGCAGAGACTGGCGAGAATCACGTTCATGGAAAGGGCCTGCCAAGCTCCCAAAAAACTACGAGTTGCCTGAAATCTCAGGACACCCTTTTTCACCCAATCTTGATGAAACTTTCAGGTAATGATCAGTACACCAATCCCACTTGGCTCGCCAAATTTCGTTCTTCTAGGTTAAACCGTTCGTTGGCAGTAACCGGTTTCATTTTGAGGTTTCACTCTGTTTTCTCCTATAGGGATACATGTATTTGGAACTCTAAATCAAACACGGTTTGTGCTAGCTCTTTGAATCTTGACAAAATAAAGCAGTTTCAAGTTCTATCTCTATGGTTTGTTTGCTGTTGATGTAGCCCTAAGCAGAGACTGGCGAAAATCACTTTCTTGGAAAGGGCCTGCCAAGCTTCCAAAAAACTACGAGTTGCCTGAAATCTCAGCACACCCTTTTTCACCCAATCTTGATGAAACTTTCAGGTAATGATCAGTACACCAATCCCACTTGGCTCGCCAAATTTTGTTCTTCTAGGTTAAACCATTCGTTGGCAGTAACCGGTTTCATTTTGAGGTTTCACTCTGTTTTCTCCTATAGGGATACATGTATTTGGAACTCTAAATCAAACACGGTTTGCGCTAGCTCTTTGAAACTTGACACAACAAAGCAGTTTCAAGTTCTATCTGTATGGTTTTTTTGCTGTTGATGTAGCCCTAAGCAGAGACTGGCGAGAATCACTTTCATGGAAAGGGCCTGCCAAGTTTCCAAAAAACTACGAGTTGCCTGAAATCTCAGCAAACACTTTTTCACCCAATCTTGATGAAACTTTCAGGTAATGATCAGTACACCAATCCCACTTGGCTCGCCAAATTTCGTTCTTCTAGGTTAAACCGTTCGTTGGCAGTAACCGGTTTCATTTTGAGGTTTCACTCTGTTTTTCTCCTATAGGGATACATGTATTTGGAACTCTAAATCAAACACGGTTTGTGCTAGCTCTTTGAAACTTGACACAATAAAGCAGTTTCAAGTTCTATCTCTATGGTTTGTTTGCTGTTGATGTAGCCCTAAGCAGAGACTGGCGAGAATCACTTTCATGGAAAGGGCCTGCCAAGCTTCCAAAAAACTACGAGTTGCCTGAAATCTCAGCAAACACTTTTTCACCCAATCTTGATGAAACTTTCAGGTAATGATCAGTACTCCAATCCCACTTGGCTCGCCAAATTTCGTTCTTCTAGGTTAAACCGTTCGTTGGCAGTAACCGGTTTCATTTTGAGGTTTCACTCTGTTTTCTCCTATAGGGATACATGTATTTGGAACTCTAAATCAAACACGGTTTGTGCTAGCTCTTTGAAACTTGACACAATAAAGCAGTTTCAAGTTCTATCTCTATGGTTTGTTTGCTGTTTATGTAGCCCTAAGCAGAGACTGGCGAAAATCACTTTCTTGGAAAGGGCCTGCCAAGCTTCCAAAAAACTACGAGTTGCCTGAAATCTCAGCACACCCTTTTTCACCCAATCTTGATGAAACTTTCAGGTAATGATCAGTACACCAATCCCACTTGGCTCGCCAAATTTTGTTCTTCTAGGTTAAACCATTCGTTGGCAGTAACCGGTTTCATTTTGAGGTTTCACTCTGTTTTCTCCTATAGGGATACATGTATTTGGAACTCTAAATCAAACACGGTTTGTGCTAGCTCTTTGAAACTTGACACAACAAAGCAGTTTCAAGTTCTATCTGTATGGTTTTTTTGCTGTTGATGTAGCCCTAAGCAGAGACTGGCGAGAATCACTTTCATGGAAAGGGCCTGCCAAGCTTCCAAAAAACTACGAGTTGCCTGAAATCTCAGCAAACACTTTTTCACCCAATCTTGATGAAACTTTCAGGTAATGATCAGTACACCAATCCCACTTGGCTCGCCAAATTTCGTTCTTCTAGGTTAAACCGTTCGTTGGCAGTAACCGGTTTCATTTTGAGGTTTCACTCTGTTTTCTGCTATAGGGATACATGTATTTGGAACTCTAAATCAAACACGGTTTGTGCTAGCTCTTTGAAACTTGACACAATAAAGCAGTTTCAAGTTCTATCTCTATGGTTTGTTTGCTGTTGATGTAGCCCTAAGCAGAGACTGGCGAGAATCACTTTCATGGAAAGGGCCTGCCAAGCTTCCAAAAAACTACGAGTTGCCTGAAATCTCAGCAAACACTTTTTCACCCAATCTTGATGAAACTTTCAGGTAATGATCAGTACTCCAATCCCACTTGGCTCGCCAAATTTCGTTCTTCTAGGTTAAACCGTTCGTTGGCAGTAACCGGTTTCATTTTGAGGTTTCACTCTGTTTTCTCCTATAGGGATACATGTATTTGGAACTCTAAATCAAACACGGTTTGTGCTAGCTCTTTGAAACTTGACACAATAAAGCAGTTTCAAGTTCTATCTCTATGGTTTGTTTGCTGTTGATGTAGCCCTAAGCAGAGACTGGCGAGAATCACTTTCATGGAAAGGGCCTGCCAAGCTTCCAAAAAACTACGAGTTGCCTGAAATCTCAGCACACAACTTTTCACCCAATCTTGATGAAACTTTCAGGTAATGATCAGTACACCAATCCCACTTGGCTCACCAAATTTTGTTCTTCTAGGTTAAACCGTTCCTTGGCAGTAACCGGTTTCATTTTGAGGTTTCACTCTGTTTTCTCCTACAGGGATACATGTATTTGGAACTCTAAATCAAACACGGTTTGTGCTAGCTCTTTGAAACTTGATACAATAAAGCAGTTTCAAGTTCTATCTCTATGGTTTGTTTGCTGTTGATGTAGCCCTAAGCAGAGAATGGCGAGAATCACTTTCATGGAAAGGGCCTGCCAAGCTTCCAAAAAACTACGAGTTGCCTGAAATCTCAGCAAACACTTTTTCTCCCAATCTTGATGAAACTTTCAGGTAATGATCAGTACACCAATCCCACTTGGCTCGCCAAATTTCGTTCTTCTAGGTTAAACCGTTCGTTGGCAGTAACCGGTTTCATTTTGAGGTTTCACTCTGTTTTCTCCTATAGGGATACATGTATTTGGAACTCTAAATCAAACACGGTTTGTGCTAGCTCTTTGAAACTTGACAAAATAAAGCAGTTTCAAGTTCTATCTCTATGGTTTGTTTGCTGTTGATGTAGCCCTAAGCAGAGACTGGCGAAAATCACTTTCTTGGAAAGGGCCTGCCAAGCTTCCAAAAAACTACGAGTTGCCTGAAATCTCAGCACACCCTTTTTCACCCAATCTTGATGAAACTTTCAGGTAATGATCAGTACACCAATCCCACTTGGCTCGCCAAATTTTGTTCTTCTAGGTTAAACCATTCGTTGGCAGTAACCGGTTTCATTTTGAGGTTTCACTCTGTTTTCTCCTATAGGGATACATGTATTTGGAACTCTAAATCAAACACGGTTTGTGCTAGCTCTTTGAAACTTGACACAACAAAGCAGTTTCAAGTTCTATCTCTATGGTTTGTTTGCTGTTGATGTAGCCCTAAGCAGAGACTGGCGAGAATCACTTTCATGGAAAGGGCCTGCCAAGCTTCCAAAAAACTACGAGTTGCCTGAAATCTCAGCAAACACTTTTTCACCCAATCTTGATGAAACTTTCAGGTAATGATCAGTACACCAATCCCACTTGGCTCGCCAAATTTCGTTCTTCTAGGTTAAACCGTTCGTTGGCAGTAACCGGTTTCATTTTGAGGTTTCACTCTGTTTTCTCCTATAGGGATACATGTATTTGGAACTCTAAATCAAACACGGTTTGTGCTAGCTCTTTGAAACTTGACACAATAAAGCAGTTTCAAGTTCTATCTCTATGGTTTGTTTGCTGTTGATGTAGCCCTAAGCAGAGACTGGCGAGAATCACTTTCATGGAAAGGGCCTGCCAAGCTTCCAAAAAACTACGAGTTGCCTGAAATCTCAGCAAACACTTTTTCACCCAATCTTGATGAAACTTTCAGGTAATGATCAGTACTCCAATCCCACTTGGCTCGCCAAATTTCGTTCTTCTAGGTTAAACCGTTCGTTGGCAGTAACCGGTTTCATTTTGAGGTTTCACTCTGTTTTCTCCTATAGGGATACATGTATTTGGAACTCTAAATCAAACACGGTTTGTGCTAGCTCTTTGAAACTTGACACAATAAAGCAGTTTCAAGTTCTATCTCTATGGTTTGTTTGCTGTTTTTGTAGCCCTAAGCAGAGACTGGCGAGAATCACTTTCATGGAAAGGGCCTGCCAAGCTTCCAAAAAACTACGAGTTGCCTGAAATCTCAGCACACAACTTTTCACCCAATCTTGATGAAGCTTTCAGGTAATGATCAGTACACCAATCCCACTTGGCTCGCGAAATTTCGTTCTTCTAGGTTAAACCATTCGTTGGCAGTAACCGGTTTCATTTTGAGGTTTCACTCTGTTTTCTCCTATAGGGATACATGTATTTGGAACTCTAAATCAAACACGGTTTGTGCTAGCTCTTTGAAACTTGACACAATAAAGCAGTTTCAAGTTCTATCTCTATGGTTTGTTTGCTGTTGATGTAGCCCTAAGCAGAGACTGGCGAGAATCACTTTCATGGTAAGGGCCTGCCAAGCTTCCAAAAAACTACGAGTTGCCTGAAATCTCAGCACACACATTTTCACCCAATCTTGATGAAACTTTCAGGTAATGATCAGTACACCAATCCCACTTGGCTCGCCAAATTTCGTTCTTCTAGGTTAAACCGTTCGTTGGCAGTAACCGGTTTCATTTTGAGGTTTCACTCTGTTTTCTCCTATAGGGATACATGTATTTGGAACTCTAAATCAAACACGGTTTGTGCTAGCTCTTTGAAACTTGACACAACAAAGCAGTTTCAAGTTCTATCTGTATGGTTTTTTTGCTGTTGATGTAGCCCTAAGCAGAGACTGGCGAGAATCACTTTCATGGAAAGGGCCTGCCAAGCTTCCAAAAAACTACGAGTTGCCTGAAATCTCAGCAAACACTTTTTCACCCAATCTTGATGAAACTTTCAGGTAATGATCAGTACACCAATCCCACTTGGCTCGCCAAATTTCGTTCTTCTAGGTTAAACCGTTCGTTGGCAGTAACCGGTTTCATTTTGAGGTTTCACTCTGTTTTCTGCTATAGGGATACATGTATTTGGAACTCTAAATCAAACACGGTTTGTGCTAGCTCTTTGAAACTTGACACAATAAAGCAGTTTCAAGTTCTATCTCTATGGTTTGTTTGCTGTTGATGTAGCCCTAAGCAGAGACTGGCGAGAATCACTTTCATGGAAAGGGCCTGCCAAGCTTCCAAAAAACTACGAGTTGCCTGAAATCTCAGCAAACACTTTTTCACCCAATCTTGATGAAACTTTCAGGTAATGATCAGTACTCCAATCCCACTTGGCTCGCCAAATTTCGTTCTTCTAGGTTAAACCGTTCGTTGGCAGTAACCGGTTTCATTTTGAGGTTTCACTCTGTTTTCTCCTATAGGGATACATGTATTTGGAACTCTAAATCAAACACGGTTTGTGCTAGCTCTTTGAAACTTGACACAATAAAGCAGTTTCAAGTTCTATCTCTATGGTTTGTTTGCTGTTGATGTAGCCCTAAGCAGAGACTGGCGAGAATCACTTTCATGGAAAGGGCCTGCCAAGCTTCCAAAAAACTACGAGTTGCCTGAAATCTCAGCACACAACTTTTCACCCAATCTTGATGAAACTTTCAGGTAATGATCAGTACACCAATCCCACTTGGCTCACCAAATTTTGTTCTTCTAGGTTAAACCGTTCCTTGGCAGTAACCGGTTTCATTTTGAGGTTTCACTCTGTTTTCTCCTACAGGGATACATGTATTTGGAACTCTAAATCAAACACGGTTTGTGCTAGCTCTTTGAAACTTGATACAATAAAGCAGTTTCAAGTTCTATCTCTATGGTTTGTTTGCTGTTGATGTAGCCCTAAGCAGAGAATGGCGAGAATCACTTTCATGGAAAGGGCCTGCCAAGCTTCCAAAAAACTACGAGTTGCCTGAAATCTCAGCAAACACTTTTTCTCCCAATCTTGATGAAACTTTCAGGTAATGATCAGTACACCAATCCCACTTGGCTCGCCAAATTTCGTTCTTCTAGGTTAAACCGTTCGTTGGCAGTAACCGGTTTCATTTTGAGGTTTCACTCTGTTTTCTCCTATAGGGATACATGTATTTGGAACTCTAAATCAAACACGGTTTGTGCTAGCTCTTTGAAACTTGACAAAATAAAGCAGTTTCAAGTTCTATCTCTATGGTTTGTTTGCTGTTGATGTAGCCCTAAGCAGAGACTGGCGAAAATCACTTTCTTGGAAAGGGCCTGCCAAGCTTCCAAAAAACTACGAGTTGCCTGAAATCTCAGCACACCCTTTTTCACCCAATCTTGATGAAACTTTCAGGTAATGATCAGTACACCAATCCCACTTGGCTCGCCAAATTTTGTTCTTCTAGGTTAAACCATTCGTTGGCAGTAACCGGTTTCATTTTGAGGTTTCACTCTGTTTTCTCCTATAGGGATACATGTATTTGGAACTCTAAATCAAACACGGTTTGTGCTAGCTCTTTGAAACTTGACACAACAAAGCAGTTTCAAGTTCTATCTCTATGGTTTGTTTGCTGTTGATGTAGCCCTAAGCAGAGACTGGCGAGAATCACTTTCATGGAAAGGGCCTGCCAAGCTTCCAAAAAACTACGAGTTGCCTGAAATCTCAGCAAACACTTTTTCACCCAATCTTGATGAAACTTTCAGGTAATGATCAGTACACCAATCCCACTTGGCTCGCCAAATTTCGTTCTTCTAGGTTAAACCGTTCGTTGGCAGTAACCGGTTTCATTTTGAGGTTTCACTCTGTTTTCTCCTATAGGGATACATGTATTTGGAACTCTAAATCAAACACGGTTTGTGCTAGCTCTTTGAAACTTGACACAATAAAGCAGTTTCAAGTTCTATCTCTATGGTTTGTTTGCTGTTGATGTAGCCCTAAGCAGAGACTGGCGAGAATCACTTTCATGGAAAGGGCCTGCCAAGCTTCCAAAAAACTACGAGTTGCCTGAAATCTCAGCAAACACTTTTTCACCCAATCTTGATGAAACTTTCAGGTAATGATCAGTACTCCAATCCCACTTGGCTCGCCAAATTTCGTTCTTCTAGGTTAAACCGTTCGTTGGCAGTAACCGGTTTCATTTTGAGGTTTCACTCTGTTTTCTCCTATAGGGATACATGTATTTGGAACTCTAAATCAAACACGGTTTGTGCTAGCTCTTTGAAACTTGACACAATAAAGCAGTTTCAAGTTCTATCTCTATGGTTTGTTTGCTGTTTTTGTAGCCCTAAGCAGAGACTGGCGAGAATCACTTTCATGGAAAGGGCCTGCCAAGCTTCCAAAAAACTACGAGTTGCCTGAAATCTCAGCACACAACTTTTCACCCAATCTTGATGAAGCTTTCAGGTAATGATCAGTACACCAATCCCACTTGGCTCGCGAAATTTCGTTCTTCTAGGTTAAACCATTCGTTGGCAGTAACCGGTTTCATTTTGAGGTTTCACTCTGTTTTCTCCTATAGGGATACATGTATTTGGAACTCTAAATCAAACACGGTTTGTGCTAGCTCTTTGAAACTTGACACAATAAAGCAGTTTCAAGTTCTATCTCTATGGTTTGTTTGCTGTTGATGTAGCCCTAAGCAGAGACTGGCGAGAATCACTTTCATGGTAAGGGCCTGCCAAGCTTCCAAAAAACTACGAGTTGCCTGAAATCTCAGCACACACATTTTCACCCAATCTTGATGAAACTTTCAGGTAATGATCAGTACACCAATCCCACTTGGCTCGCCAAATTTCGTTCTTCTAGGTTAAACCGTTCGTTGGCAGTAACCGGTTTCATTTTGAGGTTTCACTCTGTTTTCTCCTATAGGGATACATGTATTTGGAACTCTAAATCAAACACGGTTTGTGCTAGCTCTTTGAAACTTGACAAAATAAAGCAGTTTCAAGTTCTATCTCTATGGTTTGTTTGCTGTTGATGTAGCCCCTAAGCAGAGACCGGCGAAAATCACTTTCTTGGAAAGGGCCTGCCAAGCTTCCAAAAAACTACGAGTTGCCTGAAATCTCAGCACACCCTTTTTCACCCAATCTTGATGAAACTTTCAGGTAATGATCAGTACACCAATCCCACTTGGCTCGCCAAATTTTGTTCTTCTAGGTTAAACCATTCGTTGGCAGTAACCGGTTTCATTTTAAGGTTTCACTCTGTTTTCTCCTATAGGGATACATGTATTTGGAACTCTAAATCAAACACGGTTTGTGCTAGCTCTTTGATACTTGAAACAATAAAGCAGTTTCAAGTTCTATCTCTATGGTTTGTTTGCTGTTGATGTAGCCCTAAGCAGAGACTGGCGAGAATCACGTTCATGGAAAGGGCCTGCCAAGCTCCCAAAAAACTACGAGTTGCCTGAAATCTCACGACACCCTTTTTCACCCAATCTTGATGACACTTTCAGGTAATGATCAGTACACCAATCCCACTTGGCTCGCCAAATTTCGTTCTTCTAGGTTAAACCGTTCGTTGGCAGTAACCGGTTTCATTTTGAGGTTTCACTCTGTTTTCTCCTATAGGGATACATGTATTTGGAACTCTAAATCAAACACGGTTTGTGCTAGCTCTTTGAAACTTGACACAATAAAGCAGTTTCAAGTTCTATCTCTATGGTTTGTTTGCTGTTGATGTAGCCCTAAGCAGAGACTGGCGAGAATCACTTTCATGGAAAGGGCCTGCCAAGCTTCCAAAAAACTACGAGTTGCTTGAAATCTCAACACACACTTTTTCACCCAATCTTGATGAAACTTTCAGGTAATGTTCAGTACACCAATCCCACTTGGCTCGCCAATTTTCGTTCTTCTAGGTTAAACCGTTCGTTGGCAGTAACCGATTTCATTTTGAGGTTTCACTCTGTTTTCTCCTATAGGGATACATGTATTTGGAACTCTAAATCAAACACGGTTTGTGCTAGCTCTTTGAAACTTGACACAATAAAGCAGTTTCAAGTTCTATCTCTATGGTTTGTTTGCTGTTGATGTAGCCCTAAGCAGAGACTGGCGAGAATCACTTTCATGGAAAGGGCCTGCCAAGCTTCCAAAAAACTACGAGTTGCCTGAAATCTCAGCACACACTTTTTCACCCAATCTTGATGAAACTTTCATGTAATGATCAGTACACCAATCCCACTTGGCTCGCCAAATTTCGTTCTTCTAGGTTAAACCGTTCGTTGGCAGTAACCGGTTTCATTTTGAGGTTTCACTCTGTTTTCTCCTATAGGGATACATGTATTTGGAACTCTAAATCAAACACGGTTTGTGCTAGCTCTTTGAAACTTGACAAAATAAAGCAGTTTCAAGTTCTATCTCTATGGTTTGTTTGCTGTTGATGTAGCCCTAAGCAGAGACTGGCGAAAATCACTTTCATGGAAAGGGCCTGCCAAGCTTCCAAAAAACTACGAGTTGCCTGAAATCTCAGCACACACTTTTTCACCCAATCTTTATGAAACTTTCAGGTAATGATCAGTACACCAATCCCACTTGGCTCGCCAAATTTCGTTCTTCTAGGTTAAACCGTTCGTTGGCAGTATCCCGTTTCATTTTGAGGTTTCACTCTGTTTTCTCCTATAGGGATACATGTATTTGGAACTCTAAATCAAACACGGTTTGTGCTAGCTCTTTGAAACTTGACACAACAAAGCAGTTTCAAGTTCTATCTCTATGGTTTGTTTGCTGTTGATGTAGCCCTAAGCAGAGACTGGCGAGAATCACTTTCATGGAAAGGGCGTGCCAAGCTTCCAAAAAACTACGAGTTGCCTGAAATCTCAACACACCCTTTTTCACCAATATTGATTAAACTTGCAGGTATTGATCAGTACACCAATCCCACTTGGCTCGCCAAATTTCGTTCTTCTAGGTTAAACCATTCGTTGGCAGTAACCGGTTTCATTTTGAGGTTTCACTCTGTTTTCTCCTATAGGGATACATGCATTTGGAACTCTAAATGAAACAAGGTTTGTGCTAGCTCTTTGAAACTTGACACAATAAAGCAGTTTCAAGTTCTATCTCTATGGTTTGTTTGCTGCTCATGTAGCCCTAAGCAGAGACTGGCGAGAATCACTTTCATGGAAAGGGCCTGCCAAGCTTCCAAAAAACTACGAGTTGCCTGAAAACTCAGCACACAATTTTTCACCCAATCTTGATGAAACTTTCAGGTAATGATCAGTACAACAATCCCACTTGGCTCGCCAAATTTCGTTCTTCTAGGTTAAACCGTTCGTTGGCAGTAACCGGTTTCATTTTGAGGTTTCACTCTGTTTTCTCCTATAGGGATACATGTATTTGGAACTCTAAATCAAACACGGTTTGTGCTAGCTCTTTGAAACTTGACAAAATAAAGCAGTTTCAAGTTCTATCTCTATGGTTTGTTTGCTGTTGATGTAGCCCTAAGCAGAGACTGGCGAGAATCACTTTCATGGAAAGGGCCTGCCAAGCTTCCAAAAAACTACGAGTTGCCTGAAATCTCAGCAAACACTTTTTCACCCAATCTTGGTGAAGCTTCAGGTAATGATCAGTACATGAATCACACTTGGCTCGCCAAATTTCGTTCTTCTAGGTTAAACCGTTCGTTGGCAGTAACCGGTTCCATTTTGAGGTTTCACTCTGTTTTCTCCTATAGGGATACATGTATTTGGAAGTCTAAATCAAACACGGTTTGTGCTAGCTCTTTGAAACTTGACACAATAAAGCAGTTTAAAGTTCTATCTCTATGGTTTGTTTGCTGTTGATGTAGCCCTAAGCAGAGACTGGCGAGAATCACTTTCATGGAAAGGGCCTGCCAAGCTTCCAAAAAGTACGAGTTTCCTGAAATCGCAGCACACACTTTTTCACCCAATCTTGATGAAACTTTCTGGTAATGATCAGTACACCAATCCTACTTGGCTCGCCAAATTTCGTTCTTCTAGTTTAAATTGTTCGTTGCCTGTAACCGGTTTCATTTTGAGGTTTCACTCTGTGTTCTCCTATAGTGATACATGTATTTGGAACTCTAAATCAAACACGGTTTGTGCTAGCTCTTTGAAACTTGACACAATAAAGCAGTTTCAAGTTCTATCTCTATGGTTTGTTTGCTGTTGATGTAGCCCTAAGCAGAGACTGGCGAGAATCACTTTCATGGAAAGGGCTTGCCAACCTTCCAAAAAACTACGAGTTGCCTGAAATCTCAGCACACACTTTTTCACCCAATCTTGATGAAACTTTCAGGTAATGATCAGTACACCAATCCAACTTGGCTCGCCAAATTTCGTTCTTCTAGGTTAAACCGTTCATTGGCAGTAACCGGTTTCATTTTGAGGTTTCACTCTGTTTTCTCCTATAGGGATACATGTATTTGGAACTCTAAATCAAACACGGTTTGTGCTAGCTCCTTGAAACTTGACACAATAAAGCAGTTTCACGTTCTATCTGTATGGTTTGTTTGCTGTTGATGTAGCCCTAAGCAGAGACTGGCGAGAATCACTTTCATGGAAAGGGCTTGCCAACCTTCCAAAAAACTACGAGTTGCCTGAAATCTCAGCACACCCTTTTTCACCCAATCTTGATGAAACTTTCAGGTAATGATCAGTACACCAATCCCACTTGGCTCGCCAAATTTCGTTCTTCTAGGTTAAACCGTTCATTGGCAGTAACCTGTTTCATTTTGAGGTTTCACTCTGTTTTCTCTTATAGGGATACATGTATTTGGAACTCTAAATCAAACACGGTTTGTGCTAGCTCTTTGAAACTTGACACAATAAAGCAGTTTCAAGTTCTATCTCTATGGTTTGTTTGCTGTTGATGTAGCCCTAAGCAGAGACTGGCGAGAATCACTTTCATGGAAAGGGCCTGCCAAGCTTCCAAAAAACTACGAGTGGCTTGAAATCTCAACACACACTTTTTCACCCAATCTTGATGAAACTTTCAGGTAATGTTCAGTACACCAATCCCACTTGGCTCGCCAATTTTCGTTCTTCTAGGTTAAACCATTCATTGGCAGTAACCGGTTTCATTTTGAGGTTTCACTCTGTTTTCTCCTATAGGGATACATGTATTTGCAACTCTAAATCAAACACGGTTTGTGCTAGCTCTTTGAAATTTGACATAATAAAGCAGTTTCAAGTTCTATCTCTATGGTTTGTTTGCTGTTGATGTAGCCCTAAGCAGAGACTGGCGAGAATCACTTTCATGGAAAGATCCTGCCAAGCTTCCAAAAAACTACGAGTTGCCTGAAATCTCAGCACACACTTTTTCACCCAATCTTGATGAAACTTTCAGGTAATGATCAGTACACCAATCCCACTTGGCTCGCCAAATTTCGTTCTTCTAGGTTAAACCGTTCGTTGGCAGTAACCGGTTTCATTTTGAGGTTTCACTCTGTTTTCTCCTATAGGGATACATGTATTTGGAACTCAAAATCAAAACACGGTTTGTGCTAGCTCTTTGAAACTTGACACAATAAAGCATTTTCAAGTTCTATCTCTATGGTTTGTTTGCTGTTGATGTAGCCCTAAGCAGAGACTGGCGAGAATCACTTTCATGGAAAGGGCCTGCCAAGCTTCCAAAAAACTACGAGTTGCCTGAAATCTCAGCACACACTTTTTCACCCAATCTTGATGAAACTTTCATGTAATGATCAGTATACCAATCCCACTTGGCTCGCCAAATTTCGTTCTTCTAGGTTAAACCGTTCGTTGGCAGTAACCGGTTTCATTTTGAGGTTTCACTCTGTTTTCTCCTATAGAGATACATGTATTTGGAACTCTAAATCAAACACGGTTTGTGCTAGCTCTTTGAAACTTGACACAATAAAGCAGTTTCAAGTTCTATCTCTATGGTTTGTTTGCTGTTGATGTAGCCCTAAGCAGAGACTGGCGAGAATCACTTTCATGGAAAGGGCCTGCCAAGCTTCCAAAAAACTACGAGTTGCCTGAAATATCAGCAGAGACTTTTTCACCCAATCTTGATGAAACTTTCAGGTAATGATCAGTACAACAATCCCACTTGGCTCGCCAAATTTCGTTCTTCTAGGTTAAACCGTTCGTTGGCAGTAACCGGTTTCATTTTGAGGTTTCACTCTGTTTTCTCTTATAGGGATACATGTATTTGGAACTCTAAATCAAACACGGTTTGTGCTAGCTCTTTGAAACTTGACAAAATAAAGCAGTTTCAAGTTCTATCTCTATGGTTTGTTTGCTGTTGATGTAGCCCTAAGCAGAGACTGGCGAGAATCACTTTCATGGAAAGGGCCTGCCAAGCTTCCAAAAATCTACGAGTTGCCTGAAATCTGAGCACACACTTTTTCAACCAATCTTGATGAAACTTTCAGGTAATGATCAGTACACCAATCCCACTTGGCTCGCCAAATTTCGTTCTTCTAGGTTAAACCGTTCGTTGGCAGTAACCGGTTCCATTTTGAGGTTTCACTCTGTTTTCTCCTATAGGGATACATGTATTTGGAAGTCTAAATCAAACCCGGTTTGTGCTAGCTCTTTGAAACTTGACACAATAAAGCAGTTTCAAGTTCTATCTCTATGGTTTGTTTGCTGTTGATGTAGCCCTAAGCAGAGACTGGCGAGAATCACTTTCATGGAAAGGGCTTGCCAACCTTCCAAAAAACTACGAGTTGCCTGAAATCTCAGCACACACTTTTTCACCCAATCTTGATGAAACTTTCAGGTAATGATCAGTACACCAATCCAACTTGGCTCGCCAAATTTCGTTCTTCTAGGTTAAACCGTTCATTGGCAGTAACCGGTTTCATTTTGAGGTTTCACTCTGTTTTCTCCTATAGGGATACATGTATTTGGAACTCTAAATCAAACACGGTTTGTGCTAGCTCCTTGAAACTTGACACAATAAAGCAGTTTCACGTTCTATCTGTATGGTTTGTTTGCTGTTGATGTAGCCCTAAGCAGAGACTGGCGAGAATCACTTTCATGGAAAGGGCTTGCCAAGCTTTCAAAAAACTACGAGTTGCCTGAAATCTCAGCACACACTTTTTCACCCAATCTTGATGAAACTTTCAGGTAATGATCAGTACACCAATCCCACTTGGCTCGCCAAATTTCGTTCTTCTAGGTTAAACCGTTCATTGGCAGTAACCGGTTTCATTTTGAGGTTTCACTCTGTTTTCTCCTATAGGGATACATGTATTTGGAACTCTAAATCAAACACGGTTTGTGCTAGCTCTTTGAAACTTGACACAATAAAGCAGTTTCAAGTTCTATCTCTATAGTTTGTTTGCTGTTGATGTAGCCCTAAGCAGAGACTGGCGAGAATCACTTTCATGGAAAGGCTTGCCAATCTTCTAAAAAACTACGAGTTGCCTGAAATCTCAGTACACACTTTTTCACCCAATCTTGATTAAACTTTCAGGTAATGATCAGTACACCAATCCCACTTGGCTCGCCAAATTTCATTCTTCTAGGTTAAACCGTTCGTTGGCAGTAAACGGTTTCGTTTCAGGTTTCACTCTGTTTTCTCCTATAGGGATACATGTATTTGGAACTCTAAATCAAACAAGGTTTGTGCTAGCTCTTTGAAACTTGACACAATAAAGTAGTTTCAAGTTCGATCTCTATGGTTTGTTTGCTGTTGATGTAGCCCTAAGCAGAGACTGGCGAGAATCACTTTCATGGAAAGGGCCTGCCAAGCTTCCAAAAATCTACGAGTTGCCTGAAATCTCAGCAAACACTTTTTCACCCAATCTTGATGATACTTTCAGGTAATGATCAGTACACCAATCCCACTTGGCTCGCCCAATTTCGTTCTTCTAGGTTCAACCGTTCGTTGGCAGTAACCGGTTTCGTTTTGAGGTTTCACTCTTTTTTCTCCTATAGGGATACATTTATTTGGAACTCTAAATCAAACACGGTTTGTGCTAGCTCTTTGAAACTTGACACAATAAAGCAGTTTCAAGTTCTATCTCTACGGTTTGTTTGCTGTTGATGTAGCCCTAAGGCAGAGACTGGCGAGAATCACTTTCATGGAAAGGGCCTGTCAAGCTTCCAAAAAACTACGAGTAGCCTGAAATCTCAGCACACACTTCTTCACCCAATCTTGATGAAACTTTCAGGTAATGATCAGTACATCAATCCCACTTGGCTCGCCAAATTTCGTTCTTCTAGGTTAAACCGTTCGTTGGCAGTAACCGGTTTCATTTTGAGGTTTCACTCTGTTTTCTCCTATAGGGATACATGTATTTGGAACTCTAAATCAAACACGGTTTGTGCTAGCTCTTTGAAACTTGACACAATAAAGCAGTTTCAAGTTCTATCTCTATGGTTTGTTTGCTGTTGATGTAGCCCTATGCAGAGACTGGCGAGAATCACTTTCATGGAAAGGGCCTTCCAAGCTTCCAAAAAACTACGAGTTGCCTGAAATCTCAGCACACACTTTTCACCCAATCTTGATGAAACTTTCAGGTAATGATCAGTTCACCAATCCCACTTGGCTCGCCAAATTTTGTTCTTCTAGGTTAAACCGTTCGTTGGCAGTAACCGGTTTCGTTTTGAGGTTTCACTCTTTTTTCTCCTATAGGGATACATGTATTTGGAACTCTAAATCAAACACGGTTTGTGCTAGCTCTTTGAAACTTGACACAATAAAGCAGTTTCAAGTTCTATCTCTATGGTTTGTTTGCTGTTGATGTAGCCCTAAGCAGAGACTGGCGAGAATCACTTTCATGGAAAGGGCTTGCCAACCTTCCAAAAAACTACGAGTTGCCTGAAATCTCAGCACACACTTTTTCACCCAATCTTGATGAAACTTTCAGGTAATGATCAGTACACCAATCCAACTTGGCTCGCCAAATTTCGTTCTTCTAGGTTAAACCGTTCATTGGCAGTAACCGGTTTCATTTTGAGGTTTCACTCTGTTTTCTCCTATAGGGATACATGTATTTGGAACTCTAAATCAAACACGGTTTGTGCTAGCTCCTTGAAACTTGACACAATAAAGCAGTTTCACGTTCTATCTGTATGGTTTGTTTGCTGTTGATGTAGCCCTAAGCAGAGACTGGCGAGAATCACTTTCATGGAAAGGGCTTGCCAACCTTCCAAAAAACTACGAGTTGCCTGAAATATCAGCACACACTTTTTCACCCAATCTTGATGAAACTTTCAGGTAATGATCAGTACACCAATCCCACTTGGCTCGCCAAATTTCGTTCTTCTAGGTTAAACCGTTCATTGGCAGTAACCGGTTTCATTTTGAGGTTTCACTCTGTTTTCCTCCTATAGGGATACATGTATTTGGAACTCTAAATCAAACACGGTTTGTGCTAGCTCTTTGAAACTTGACACAATAAAGCAGTTTCAAGTTCTATCTCTATGGTTTGTTTGCTGTTGATGTAGCCCTAAGCAGAGACTGGCGAGAATCACTTTCATGGAAAGGGCTTGCCAATCTTCTAAAAAACTACGAGTTGCCTGAAATCTCAGTACACACTTTTTCACCCAATCTTGATTAAACTTTCAGGTAATGATCAGTACACCAATCCCACTTGGCTCGCCAAATTTCATTCTTTCTAGGTTAAACCGTTCGTTGGCAGTAAACGGTTTCGTTTTGAGGTTTCACTCTGTTTTCTCCTATAGGGATACATGTATTTGGAACTCTAAATCAAACAAGGTTTGTGCTAGCTCTTTGAAACTTGACACAATAAAGTAGTTTCAAGTTCGATCTCTATGGTTTGTTTGCTGTTGATGTAGCCCTAAGCAGAGACTGGCGAGAATCACTTTCATGGAAAGGGCCTGCCAAGCTTCCAAAAAACTACGAGTTGCCTGAAATCTCAGCAAACACTTTTTCACCCCAATCTTGATGATACTTTCAGGTAATGATCAGTACACCAATCCCACTTGGCTCGCCCAATTTCGTTCTTCTAGGTTAAACCGTTCGTTGGCAGTAACCGGTTTCGTTTTGAGGTTTCACTCTTTTTTCTCCTATAGGGATACATTTATTTGGAACTCTAAATCAAACACGGTTTGTGCTAGCTCTTTGAAACTTGACACAATAAAGCAGTTTCAAGTTCTATCTCTACGGTTTGTTTGCTGTTGATGTAGCCCTAAGCAGAGACTGGCGAGAATCACTTTCATGGAAAGGGCCTGTCAAGCTTCCAAAAAACTACGAGTAGCCTGAAATCTCAGCACACACTTCTTCACCCAATCTTGATGAAACTTTCAGGTAATGATCAGTACATCAATCCCACTTGGCTCGCCAAATTTCGTTCTTCTAGGTTAAACCGTTCGTTGGCAGTAACCGGTTTCATTTTGAGGTTTCACTCTGTTTTCTCCTATAGGGATACATGTATTTGGAACTCTAAATCAAACACGGTTTGTGCTAGCTCTTTGAAACTTGACACAATAAAGCAGTTTCAAGTTCTATCTCTATGGTTTGTTTGCTGTTGATGTAGCCCTATGCAGAGACTGGCGAGACTCACTTTCATGGAAAGGGCCTTCCAAGCTTCCAAAAAACTACGAGTTGCCTGAAATCTCAGCACACACTTTTTCACCCAATCTTGATGAAACTTTCAGGTAATGATCAGTTCACCAATCCCACTTGGCTCGCCAAATTTTGTTCTTCTAGGTTAAACCGTTCGTTGGCAGTAACCGGTTTCGTTTTGAGGTTTCACTCTGTTTTCTCCTATAGGGATACATGTATTTGGAACTCTAAATCAAACACGGTTTTGTGCTAGCTCTTTGAAACATGACACAATAAAGCAGTTTCAAGGTCTATCTCTATGATTTGTTTGTTATTGATGTAGCCCTAAGCAGAGACTGGCGAGAATCACTTTCATGGAAAGGGCCAGCCAAGCTTCCAAAAAACTACGAGTTTCCTGAAATCTCAGCAAACACTTTTTGACCCAATCTTGATGATACTTTCAGGTAATGATCAGTACACCAATCCCACTTGGCTCGCCAAATTTCGTTCTTCTAGGTTAAACCGTTCGTTGGCAGTAACCGGTTTCGTTTGGAGGTTTCACTCTTTTTTCTCCTATAGGGATACATGTATTTGGAAACTCTAAATCAAACACTGTTTGTGCTAGCTCTTTGAAACTTGACACAATAAAGCAGTTTCAAGTTCTATCTCTATGGTTTGTTTGTTGTTGATGTAGCCCTAAGCAGAGACTGGCGAGAATCACTTTCATGGAAAGGGCCTGCCAAGCTTCCAAAAAACTACGAGTTGCCTGAAATCTCAGCACACACTTTTTCACCCAATCTTGATGAAACTTTCAGGTAATGATCAGTACACCAATCCCACTTGGCTCTCCAAATTTCGTTCTTCTAGGTTAAACCGTTCGTTGGCAGTGAAGGGTTTCGTTTTGAGCTTTCACTCTGTTTTCTCCTATAGGGATACATGTATTTGGAACTCTAAATCAAACACGGTTTGTGCTAGCTCTTTGAAACTTGACACAATAAAGCAGTTTCAAGTTCTATCTCTACGGTTTGTTTGCTGTTGATGTAGCCCTAAGCAGAGACTGGCGAGAATCACTTTCATGGAAAGGGCCTGTCAAGCTTCCAAAAAACTACGAGTAGCCTGAAATCTCAGCACACACTTTTTCACCCAATCTTGATGAAACTTTCAGGTAATGATCAGTACATCAATCCCACTTGCTCGCCAAATTTCGTTCTTCTAGGTTAAACCGTTCGTTGGCAGTAACCGGTTTCATTTTGAGGTTTCACTCTGTTTTCTCCTATAGGGATACATGTATTTGGAACTCTAAATCAAACACGGTTTGTGCTAGCTCTTTGAAACTTGACACAATAAAGCAGTTTCAAGTTCTATCTCTATGGTTTGTTTGCTGTTGATGTAGCCCTAAGCAGAGACTGGCGAGAATCACTTTCATGGAAAGGGCCTGCCAAGCTTCCAAAAAGTACGAGTTTCCTGAAATCGCAGCACACACATTTTCACCCAATCTTGATGAAACTTTCTGGTAATGATCAGTACACCAATCCTACTTGGCTCGCCAAATTTCGTTCTTCTAGTTTAAATTGTTCGTTGCCTGTAACCGGTTTCATTTTGAGGTTTCACTCTGTGTTCTCCTATAGTGATACATGTATTTGGAACTCTAAATCAAACACGGTTTGTGCTAGCTCTTTGAAACTTGACACAATAAAGAAGTTTCAAGTTCTATCTCTATGGTTTGTTTGCTGTTGATGTAGCCCTAAGCAGAGACTGGCGAGAATCACTTTCATGGAAAGGGCCTGCCAAGCTTCCAAAAAACTACGAGTTGCCTGAAATCTCAGCACACACTTTTTCACCCAATCTTGATGATACTTTCAGGTAATGATCAGTACACCAATCCAACTTGGCTCGCCAAATTTCGTTCTTCTAGGTTAAACCGTTCATTGGCAGTAACCGGTTTCATTTTGAGGTTTCACTCTGTTTTCTCCTATAGGGATACATGTATTTGGAACTCTAAATCAAACACGGTTTGTGCTAGCTCCTTGAAACTTGACACAATAAAGCAGTTTCACGTTCTATCTGTATGGTTTGTTTGCTGTTGATGTAGCCCTAAGCAGAGACTGGCCAGAATCACTTTCATGGAAAGGGCTTGCCAACCTTCCAAAAAACTACGAGTTGCCTGAAATCTCAGCACACACTTTTTCACCCAATCTTGATGAAACTTTCAGGTAATGATCAGTACACCAATCCCACTTGGCTCGCCAAATTTCGTTCTTCTAGGTTAAACCGTTCATTGGCAGTAACCAGTTTCATTTTGAGGTTTCACTCTGTTTTCTCCTATAGGGATACATGTATTTGGAACTCTAAATCAAACACGGTTTGTGCTAGCTCTTTGAAACTTGACACAATAAAGCAGTTTCAAGTTGTATCTCTATGGTTTGTTTGCTGTTGATGTAGCCCTAAGCAGAGACTGGCGAGAATCACTTTCATGGAAAGGGCTTGCCAATCTTCTAAAAACTACGAGTTGCCTGAAATCTCAGTACACACTTTTTCACCCAATCTTGATGAAACTTTCAGGTAATGATCAGTACACCAATCCCACTTGGCTCGCCAAATTTCATTCTTCTAGGTTAAACCGTTCGTTGGCAGTAAACGGTTTCGTTTTGAGGTTTCACTCTGTTTTCTCCTATAGGGATACATGTATTTGGAACTCTAAATCAAACAAGGTTTGTGCTAGCTCTTTGAAACTTGACACAATAAAGTAGTTTCAAGTTCGATCTCTATGGTTTGTTTGCTGTTGATGTAGCCCTAAGCAGAGACTGGCGAGAATCACTTTCATGGAAAGGGCCTGCCAAGCTTCCAAAAAACTACGAGTTGCCTGAAATCTCAGCAAACACTTTTTCACCCAATCTTGATGATACTTTCAGGTAATGATCAGTACACCAATCCCACTTGGCTCGCCCAATTTCGTTCTTCTAGGTTAAACCGTTCGTTGGCAGTAACCGGTTTCGTTTTGAGGTTTCACTCTTTTTTCTCCTATAGGGATACATTTATTTGGAACTCTAAATCAAACACGGTTTGTGCTAGCTCTTTGAAACTTGACACAATAAAGCAGTTTCAAGTTCTATCTCTACGGTTTGTTTGCTGTTGATGTAGCCCTAAGCAGAGACTGGCGAGAATCACTTTCATGGAAAGGGCCTGTCAAGCTTCCAAAAAACTACGAGTAGCCTGAAATCTCAGCACACACTTCTTCACCCAATCTTGATGAAACTTTCAGGTAATGATCAGTACATCAATCCCACTTGGCTCGCCAAATTTCGTTCTTCTAGGTTAAACCGTTCGTTGGCAGTAACCGGTTTCATTTTGAGGTTTCACTCTGTTTTCTCCTATAGGGATACATGTATTTGGAACTCTAAATCAAACACGGTTTGTGCTAGCTCTTTGAAACTTGACACAATAAAGCAGTTTCAAGTTCTATCTCTATGGTTTGTTTGCTGTTGATGTAGCCCTATGCAGAGACTGGCGAAAATCACTTTCATGGAAAGGGCCTTCCAAGCTTCCAAAAAACTACGAGTTGCCTGAAATCTCAGCACACACTTTTTCACCCAATCTTGATGAAACTTTCAGGTAATGATCAGTTCACCAATCCCACTTGGCTCGCCAAATTTTGTTCTTCTAGGTTAAACCGTTCGTTGGCAGTAACCGGTTTCGTTTTGAGGTTTCACTCTTTTTTCTCCTATAGGGATACATGTATTTGGAACTCTAAATCAAACACGGTTTGTGCTAGCTCTTTGAAACATGACACAATAAAGCAGTTTCAAGTTCTATCTCTATGGTTTGTTTGTTATTGATGTAGCCCTAAGCAGAGACTGGCGAGAATCACTTTCATGGAAAGGGCCAGCCAAGCTTCCAAAAAACTACGAGTTTCCTGAAATCTCAGCAAACACTTTTTGACCCAATCTTGATGATACTTTCAGGTAATGATCAGTACACCAATCCCACTTGGCTCGCCAAATTTCGTTCTTCTAGGTTAAACCGTTCGTTGGCAGTAACCGGTTTCGTTTTGAGGTTTCACTCTTTTTTCTCCTATAGGGATACATGTATTTGGAACTCTAAATCAAACACTGTTTGTGCTAGCTCTTTGAAACTTGACACAATAAAGCAGTTTCAAGTTCTATCTCTATGGTTTGTTTGTTGTTGATGTAGCCCTAAGCAGAGACTGGCGAGAATCACTTTCATGGAAAGGGCCTGCCAAGCTTCCAAAAAACTACGAGTTGCCTGAAATCTCAGCACACACTTTTTCACCCAATCTTGATGAAACTTTCAGGTAATGATCAGTACACCAATCCCACTTGGCTCTCCAAATTTCGTTCTTCTAGGTTAAACCGTTCGTTGGCAGTGAAGGGTTTCGTTTTGAGCTTTCACTCTGTTTTCTCCTATAGGGATACATGTATTTGGAACTCTAAATCAAACACGGTTTGTGCTAGCTCTTTGAAACTTGACACAATAAAGCAGTTTCAAGTTCTATCTCTACGGTTTGTTTGCTGTTGATGTAGCCCTAAGCAGAGACTGGCGAGAATCACTTTCATGGAAAGGGCCTGTCAAACTTCCAAAAACTACGAGTAGCCTGAAATCTCAGCACACACTTTTTCACCCAATCTTGATGAAACTTTCAGGTAATGATCAGTACATCAATCCCACTTGGCTCGCCAAATTTCGTTCTTCTAGGTTAAACCGTTCGTTGGCAGTAACCGGTTTCATTTTGAGGTTTCACTCTGTTTTCTCCTATAGGGATACATGTATTTGGAAGTCTAAATCAAACCCGGTTTGTGCTAGCTCTTTGAAACTTGACACAATAAAGCAGTTTCAAGTTCTATCTCTATGGTTTGTTTGCTATTGATGTAGCCCTAAGCAGAGACTGGCGAGAATCACTTTCATGGAAAGGGCCTGCCAAGCTTCCAAAAAGTACGAGTTTCCTGAAATCGCAGCACACACTTTTTCACCCAATCTTGATGAAACTTTCTGGTAATGATCAGTACACCAATCCTACTTGGCTCGCCAAATTTCGTTCTTCTAGTTTAAATTGTTCGTTGCCTGTAACCGGTTTCATTTTGAGGTTTCACTCTGTGTTCTCCTATAGTGATACATGTATTTGGAACTCTAAATCAAACACGGTTTGTGCTAGCTCTTTGAAACTTGACACAATAAAGCAGTTTCAAGTTCTATCTCTATGGTTTGTTTGCTGTTGATATAGCCCTAAGCAGAGACTGGCGAGAATCACTTTCATGGAAAGGGCCTGCCAAGCTTCCAAAAAACTACGAGTTGCCTGAAATCTCAGCACACACTTTTTCACCCAATCTTGATGATACTTTCAGGTAATGATCAGTACACCAATCCAACTTGGCTCGCCAAATTTCGTTCTTCTAGGTTAAACCGTTCATTGGCAGTAACCGGTTTCATTTTGAGGTTTCACTCTGTTTTCTCCTATAGGGATACATGTATTTGGAACTCTAAATCAAACACGGTTTGTGCTAGCTCCTTGAAACTTGACAAAATAAAGCAGTTTCACGTTCTATCTGTATGGTTTGTTTGCTGTTGATGTAGCCCTAAGCAGAGACTGGCGAGAATCACTTTCATGGAAAGGGCTTGCCAATCTTCCAAAAAACTACGAGTTGCCTGAAATCTCAGCACACACTTTTTCACCCAATCTTGATGAAACTTTCAGGTAATGATCAGTACACCAATCCCACTTGGCTCGCCAAATTTCGTTCTTCTAGGTTAAACCGTTCATTGGCAGTAACCGGTTTCATTTTGAGGTTTCACTCTGTTTTCTCCTATAGGGATACATGTATTTGGAACTCTAAATCAAACACGGTTTGTGCTAGCTCTTTGAAACTTGACACAATAAAGCAGTTTCAAGTTCTATCTCTATGGTTTGTTTGCTGTTGATGTAGCCCTAAGCAGAGACTGGCGAGAATCACTTTCATGGAAAGGGCTTGCCAATCTTCTAAAAAACTACGATTTGCCTGAAATCTCAGTACACACTTTTTCACCCAATCTTGATTTAACTTTCAGGTAATGATCAGTACACCAATCCCACTTGGCTCGCTAAATTTCATTCTTCTAGGTTAAACCGTTCGTTGGCAGTAAACGGTTTCGTTTTGAGGTTTCACTCTGTTTTCTCCTATAGGGATACATGTATTTGGAACTCTAAATCAAACAAGGTTTGTGCTAGCTCTTTGAAACTTGACACAATAAAGTAGTTTCAAGTTCGATCTCTATGGTTTTTTTGCTGTTGATGTAGCCCTAAGCAGAGACTGGCGAGAATCACTTTCATGGAAAGGGCCTGCCAAGCTTCCAAAAAACTACGAGTTGCCTGAAATCTCAGCAAACACTTTTTCACCCAATCTTGATGATACTTTCAGGTAATGATCAGTACACCAATCCCACTAGGCTCGCCCAATTTCGTTCTTCTAGGTTAAACCGTTCGTTGGCAGTAACCGGTTTCGTTTTGAGGTTTCACTCTTTTTTCTCCTATAGGGATACATGTATTTGGAACTCTAAATCAAACACGGTTTGTGCTAGCTCTTTGAAACTTGACACAATAAAGCAGTTTCAAGTTCTATCTCTACGGTTTGTTTGCTGTTGATGTAGCCCTAAGCAGAGACTGGCGAGAATCACTTTCATGGAAAGGGCCTGTCAAGCTTCCAAAAAACTACGAGTAGCCTGAAATCTCAGCACACACTTTTTCACCCAATCTTGATGAAACTTTCAGGTAATGATCAGTACATCAATCCCACTTGGCTCTCCAAATTTCGTTCTTCTAAGTTAAACCGTTCGTTGGCAGTAACCGGTTTCATTTTGAGGTTTCACTCTGTTTTCTCCTATAGGGATACATGTATTTGGAACTCTAAATCAAACACGGTTTGTGCTAGCTCTTTGAAACTTGACACAATAAAGCAGTTTCAAGTTCTATCTCTATGGTTTGTTTGCTGTTGATGTAGCCCTATGCAGAGACTGGCGAGAATCACTTTCATGGAAAGGGCCTTCCAAGCTTCCAAAAAACTACGAGTTGCCTGAAATCTCAGCACACACTTTTTCACCCAATCTTGATGAAACTTTCAGGTAATGATCAGTTCACCAATCCCACTTGGCTCGCCAAATTTTGTTCTTCTAGGTTAAACCGTTCGTTGGCAGTAACCGGTTTCGTTTTGAGGTTTCACTCTTTTTTCTCCTATAGGGATACATGTATTTGGAACTCTAAATCAAACACGGTTTGTGCTAGCTCTTTGAAACATGACACAATAAAGCAGTTTCAAGTTCTATCTCTATGGTTTGTTTGTTATTGATGTAGCCCTAAGCAGAGACTGGCGAGAATCACTTTCATGGAAAGGGCCAGCCAAGCTTCCAAAAAACTACGAGTTGCCTGAAATCTCAGCACACACTTTTTCACCCAATCTTGATGATACTTTCAGGTAATGATCAGTACACCAATCCAACTTGGCTCGCCAAATTTCGTTCTTCTAGGTTAAACCGTTCATTGGCAGTAACCGGTTTCATTTTGAGGTTTCACTCTGTTTTCTCCTATAGGGATACATGTATTTGGAACTCTAAATCAAACACGGTTTGTGCTAGCTCCTTGAAACTTGACAAAATAAAGCAGTTTCACGTTCTATCTGTATGGTTTGTTTGCTGTTGATGTAGCCCTAAGCAGAGACTGGCGAGAATCACTTTCATGGAAAGGGCTTGCCAATCTTCCAAAAAACTACGAGTTGCCTGAAATCTCAGCACACACTTTTTCACCCAATCTTGATGAAACTTTCAGGTAATGATCAGTACATCAATCCCACTTGGCTCTCCAAATTTCGTTCTTCTAAGTTAAACCGTTCGTTGGCAGTAACCGGTTTCATTTTGAGGTTTCACTCTGTTTTCTCCTATAGGGATACATGTATTTGGAACTCTAAATCAAACACGGTTTGTGCTAGCTCTTTGAAACTTGACACAATAAAGCAGTTTCAAGTTCTATCTCTATGGTTTGTTTGCTGTTGATGTAGCCCTATGCAGAGACTGGCGAGAATCACTTTCATGGAAAGGGCCTTCCAAGCTTCCAAAAAACTACGAGTTGCCTGAAATCTCAGCACACACTTTTTCACCCAATCTTGATGAAACTTTCAGGTAATGATCAGTTCACCAATCCCACTTGGCTCGCCAAATTTTGTTCTTCTAGGTTAAACCGTTCGTTGGCAGTAACCGGTTTCGTTTTGAGGTTTCACTCTTTTTTCTCCTATAGGGATACATGTATTTGGAACTCTAAATCAAACACGGTTTGTGCTAGCTCTTTGAAACATGACACAATAAAGCAGTTTCAAGTTCTATCTCTATGGTTTGTTTGTTCTTGATGTAGCCCTAAGCAGAGACTGGCGAGAATCACTTTCATGGAAAGGGCCAGCCAAGCTTCCAAAAAACTACGAGTTGCCTGAAATCTCAGCACACACTTTTTCACCCAATCTTGATGATACTTTCAGGTAATGATCAGTACACCAATCCAACTTGGCTCGCCAAATTTCGTTCTTCTAGGTTAAACCGTTCATTGGCAGTAACCGGTTTCATTTTGAGGTTTCACTCTGTTTTCTCCTATAGGGATACATGTATTTGGAACTCTAAATCAAACACGGTTTGTGCTAGCTCCTTGAAACTTGACAAAATAAAGCAGTTTCACGTTCTATCTGTATGGTTTGTTTGCTGTTGATGTAGCCCTAAGCAGAGACTGGCGAGAATCACTTTCATGGAAAGGGCTTGCCAATCTTCCAAAAAACTACGAGTTGCCTGAAATCTCAGCACACACTTTTTCACCCAATCTTGATGAAACTTTCAGGTAATGATCAGTACACCAATCCCACTTGGCTCGCCAAATTTCGTTCTTCTAGGTTAAACCGTTCATTGGCAGTAACCGGTTTCATTTTGAGGTTTCACTCTGTTTTCTCCTATAGGGATACATGTATTTGGAACTCTAAATCAAACACGGTTTGTGCTAGCTCTTTGAAACTTGACACAATAAAGCAGTTTCAAGTTCTATCTCTATGGTTTGTTTGCTGTTGATGTAGCCCTAAGCAGAGACTGGCGAGAATCACTTTCATGGAAAGGGCTTGCCAATCTTCTAAAAAACTACGATTTGCCTGAAATCTCAGTACACACTTTTTCACCCAATCTTGATTAAACTTTCAGGTAATGATCAGTACACCAATCCCACTTGGCTCGCCAAATTTCATTCTTCTAGGTTAAACCGTTCGTTGGCAGTAAACGGTTTCGTTTTGAGGTTTCACTCTGTTTTCTCCTATAGGGATACATGTATTTGGAACTCTAAATCAAACAAGGTTTGTGCTAGCTCTTTGAAACTTGACACAATAAAGTAGTTTCAAGTTCGATCTCTATGGTTTTTTTGCTGTTGATGTAGCCCTAAGCAGAGACTGGCGAGAATCACTTTCATGGAAAGGGCCTGCCAAGCTTCCAAAAAACTACGAGTTGCCTGAAATCTCAGCAAACACTTTTTCACCCAATCTTGATGATACTTTCAGGTAATGATCAGTACACCAATCCCACTAGGCTCGCCCAATTTCGTTCTTCTAGGTTAAACCGTTCGTTGGCAGTAACCGGTTTCGTTTTGAGGTTTCACTCTTTTTTCTCCTATAGGGATACATGTATTTGGAACTCTAAATCAAACACGGTTTGTGCTAGCTCTTTGAAACTTGACACAATAAAGCAGTTTCAAGTTCTATCTCTACGGTTTGTTTGCTGTTGATGTAGCCCTAAGCAGAGACTGGCGAGAATCACTTTCATGGAAAGGGCCTGTCAAGCTTCCAAAAAACTACGAGTAGCCTGAAATCTCAGCACACACTTTTTCACCCAATCTTGATGAAACTTTCAGGTAATGATCAGTACATCAATCCCACTTGGCTCTCCAAATTTCGTTCTTCTAAGTTAAACCGTTCGTTGGCAGTAACCGGTTTCATTTTGAGGTTTCACTCTGTTTTCTCCTATAGGGATACATGTATTTGGAACTCTAAATCAAACACGGTTTGTGCTAGCTCTTTGAAACTTGACACAATAAAGCAGTTTCAAGTTCTATCTCTATGGTTTGTTTGCTGTTGATGTAGCCCTATGCAGAGACTGGCGAGAATCACTTTCATGGAAAGGGCCTTCCAAGCTTCCAAAAAACTACGAGTTGCCTGAAATCTCAGCACACACTTTTTCACCCAATCTTGATGAAACTTTCAGGTAATGATCAG
>NW_027521960.1:0-41205 GCF_052094955.1 Ictidomys tridecemlineatus
TGAAACTTGACACAATAAAGCAGTTTCAAGTTCTATCTCTATGGTTTGTTTGCTGTTGATGTAGCCCTAAGCAGAGACTGGCGAGAATCACTTTCATGGAAAGGGCCTGCCAAGCTTCCAAAAAACTACGAGTTGCCTGAAATCTCAGCACACACTTTTTCACCCAATATTGATGAAACTTTCAGGTAATGATCAGTACACCAATCCCACTTGGCTCGCCAAATTTCGTTCTTCTAGGTTAAACCGTTCATTGGCAGTAACCGGTTTCATTTTGAGGTTTCACTCTGTTTTCTCCTATAGGGATACATGTATTTGGAACTCTAAATCAAACACGGTTTTATGCTAGCTCTTTGAAACTTGACACAATAAAGCAGTTTCAAGTTCTGTCTCTATGGTTTGTTTGCTGTTGATGTAGCCCTAAGCAGAGACTGGCGAGAATCACTTTCATGGAAAGGGCCTGCCAAGCTTCCAAAAAACTACGAGTTGCCTGAAATCTCAGCACACACTTTTTCACCCAATCTTGATGAAACTTTCAGGTAATGATCAGTACACCAATCCCACTTGGCTCCCCAAATTTCGTTCTTCTAGGTTAAACCGTTCGTTGGGAGTAACCGGTTTCATTTTGAGGTTTCACTCTGTTTTCTCCTTATAGGGATACATGTATTTGGAACTCTAAATCAAACACGGTTTGTGCTAGCTCTTTGAAACTTGACACAATAAAGCAGTTTCAAGTTCTATCTCTATGGTTTGTTTGCTGTTGATGTAGCCCTAAGCAGAGACTGGCGAGAATCACTTTCATGGAAAGGGCCTGCCAAGCTTCCAAAAAACTACGAGTTTCCTGAAATTTCAGCACACACTTTTTCACACAATCTTGATGAAACTTTCAGGTAATGATCAGTACTCCAATCCCACTTGGCTCGCCGAATTTCGTTCTTCTAGGTTAAACCGTTCGTTGGCAGTAACCGGTTTCATTTTGAGGTTTCACTCTGTTTTCTCCTATAGGGATACATGTATTTGAAACTCTAAATCAAACACGGTTTGTGCTAGCTTTTGAAACTTGACACAATAAAGCAGTTTCAAGTTCTATCTCTATGGTTTGTTTGCTGTTGATGTAGCCCTAAGCAGAGACTGGCGAGAATCACTTTCATGGAAAGGGCCTGCCAAGCTTCCAAAAAACTACGAGTTGCCTGAAATCTCAGCAAACACTTTTTCACCCAATCTTGATGAAACTTTCAGGTAATGATCAGTACACCAATTCCACTTGGCTCGCCAAATTTCTTTCTTCTAGGTTAAACCGTTCGTTGGCAGTAACCGGTTTCATTTTGAAGTTTCACTCTGTTTTCTCCTATAGGGATACATGTATTTGGAACTCTAAATCAAACACGGTTTGTGCTAGCTCTTTGAAACTTGACACAATAAAGCAGTTTCAAGTTCTATCTCTATGGTTTGTTTGCTGTTGATGTATCCCTAAGCAGAGACTGGCGAGAATCACTTTCATGGAAAGGGCCTGCCAAGCTTCCAAAAAACTACGAGTTGCCAGAAATCTCAGCACACCCTTTTTCACCCAATCTTGATGAAACTTTCAGGTAATGATCAGTACACCAATCCCTGTTGGCTCGCCAAATTTTGTTCTTCTAGGTTAAACCGTTCGTTGGCAGTAACCGGTTTTATTTTGAGGTTTCAGTCTGTTTTCTCCTATAGGGATACATGTATTTGGAACTCTAAATCAAACACGGTTTGTGCTAGCTCTTTGAAACTTGACACAATAAAGCAGTTTCAAGTTCTCTCTCTATGGTTTGTTTGCTGTTGATGTAGCCCTAAGCAGAGACTGGCGAGAATCACTTTCATGGAAAGGGCCTGCCAAGCTTCCAAAAAACTACGAGTTGCCTGAAATCTCAGCACACCCTTTTTCACGCAATCTTGATGAAACTTTCAGGTAATGATCAGTACACCAATCCCACTTGGCTCGCCAAATTTCGTTCTTCTAGGTTAAACCGTTCGTTGGCAGTAACCGGTTTCATTTTGAGGTTTCACTCTGTTTTCTCCTATAGGGATACATGTATTTGGAACTCTAAATCAAACACGGTTTGTGCTAGCTCTTTGAAACTTGACACAATAAAGCAGTTTCAAGTTCTATCTCTATGGTTTGTTTGCTGTTGATGTAGCCCTAAGCAGAGACTGGCGAGAATCACTTTCATGGAAAGGGCCTGCCAAGCTTCCAAAAAACTACGAGTTGCCTGAAATCTCAGCACACCCTTTTTCACGCAATCTTGATGAAACTTTCCGGTAATGATCAGTACACCAATCCCAGTTGGCTCGCCAAATTTTGTTCTTCTAGGTTAAACCGTTCGTTGGCAGTAACCGGTTTTATTTTGAGGTTTCACTATGTTTTCTCCTATAGGGATACATTTATTTGGAACTCTAAATCAAACACGGTTTGTGGTAGCTCTTTGAAACTTGACACAATAAAGCAGTTTCAAGTTCTATCTCTATGGTTTGTTTGCTGTTGATGTAGCCCTAAGCAGAGACTGGCGAGAATCACTTTCATGGAAAGGGCCTGCCAAGCTTCCAAAAAACTACGAGTTGCCTGAAATCTCAGCACAAACTTTTTCACACAATCTTGATGAAACTTTCAGGTAATGATCAGTACTCCAATCCTACTTGGCTCACCAAATTTCGTTCTTCTAGGTTAAACCGTTCGTTGGCAGTAACCAGTTTCATTTTGAGGTTTCACTCTGTTTTCTCCTTATAGGGATACATGTATTTGGAACTCTAAATCAAACACGGTTTGTGCTAGCTCTTTGAAACTTGACACAATAAAGCAGTTTCAAGTTCTATCTCTATGGTTTGTTTGCTGTTGATGTAGCCCTAAGCAGAGACTGGCGAGAATCACTTTCATGGAAAGGGCCTGCGAAGCTTCCAAAAAACTACGAGTTGCCTGAAATCGCAGCACACACTTTTTCACCAATCTTGATGAAACTTTCAGGTAATGATCAGTACACCAATCCCACTTGGCTCGCCAAATTTCGTTCTTCTAGGTTAAACCGTTCGTTGGCAGTAACCGGTTTCATTTTGAGGTTTCACTCTGTTTTGTCCTTTAGGGATACATGTATTTGGAACTCTAAATCAAACACGGTTTCTGGTAGCTCTTTGAAACTTGACACAATAAAGCAGTTTCAAGTTCTATCTCTATGGTTTGTTTGCTGTTGATGTAGCCCTAAGCAGAGACTGGCGAGAATCACTTTCATGGAAAGGGCCTGCCAAGCTTCCAAAAAACTACGAGTTGCCTGAAATCTCAGCACACCCTTTTTCACCCAATATTGATGAAACTTTCAGGTAATGATCAGTACACCAATCCCACTTGGCTCGCCAAATTTCGTTCTTCTAGGTTAAACCGTTCATTGGCAGTAACCGGTTTCATTTTGAGGTTTCACTCTGTTTTCTCCTATAGGGATACATGTATTTGGAACTCTAAATCAAACACGGTTTTATGCTAGCTCTTTGAAACTTGACACAATAAAGCAGTTTCAAGTTCTGTCTCTATGGTTTGTTTGCTGTTGATGTAGCCCTAAGCAGAGACTGGCGAGAATCACTTTCATGGAAAGGGCCTGCCAAGCTTCCAAAAAACTACGAGTTGCCTGAAATCTCAGCACACACTTTTTCACCCAATCTTGATGAAACTTTCAGGTAATGATCAGTACACCAATCCCACTTGGCTCCCCAAATTTCGTTCTTCTAGGTTAAACCGTTCGTTGGGAGTAACCGGTTTCATTTTGAGGTTTCACTCTGTTTTCTCCTTATAGGGATACATGTATTTGGAACTCTAAATCAAACACGGTTTGTGCTAGCTCTTTGAAACTTGACACAATAAAGCAGTTTCAAGTTCTATCTCTATGGTTTGTTTGCTGTTGATGTAGCCCTAAGCAGAGACTGGCGAGAATCACTTTCATGGAAAGGGCCTGCCAAGCTTCCAAAAAACTACGAGTTTCCTGAAATTTCAGCACACACTTTTTCACACAATCTTGATGAAACTTTCAGGTAATGATCAGTACTCCAATCCCACTTGGCTCGCCGAATTTCGTTCTTCTAGGTTAAACCGTTCGTTGGCAGTAACCGGTTTCATTTTGAGGTTTCACTCTGTTTTCTCCTATAGGGATACATGTATTTGAAACTCTAAATCAAACACGGTTTGTGCTAGCTTTTGAAACTTGACACAATAAAGCAGTTTCAAGTTCTATCTCTATGGTTTGTTTGCTGTTGATGTAGCCCTAAGCAGAGACTGGCGAGAATCACTTTCATGGAAAGGGCCTGCCAAGCTTCCAAAAAACTACGAGTTGCCTGAAATCTCAGCAAACACTTTTTCACCCAATCTTGATGAAACTTTCAGGTAATGATCAGTACACCAATTCCACTTGGCTCGCCAAATTTCTTTCTTCTAGGTTAAACCGTTCGTTGGCAGTAACCGGTTTCATTTTGAAGTTTCACTCTGTTTTCTCCTATAGGGATACATGTATTTGGAACTCTAAATCAAACACGGTTTGTGCTAGCTCTTTGAAACTTGACACAATAAAGCAGTTTCAAGTTCTATCTCTATGGTTTGTTTGCTGTTGATGTATCCCTAAGCAGAGACTGGCGAGAATCACTTTCATGGAAAGGGCCTGCCAAGCTTCCAAAAAACTACGAGTTGCCAGAAATCTCAGCACACCCTTTTTCACCCAATCTTGATGAAAATTTCAGGTAATGATCAGTACACCAATCCCTGTTGGCTCGCCAAATTTTGTTCTTCTAGGTTAAACCGTTCGTTGGCAGTAACCGGTTTTATTTTGAGGTTTCAGTCTGTTTTCTCCTATAGGGATACATGTATTTGGAACTCTAAATCAAACACGGTTTGTGCTAGCTCTTTGAAACTTGACACAATAAAGCAGTTTCAAGTTCTCTCTCTATGGTTTGTTTGCTGTTGATGTAGCCCTAAGCAGAGACTGGCGAGAATCACTTTCATGGAAAGGGCCTGCCAAGCTTCCAAAAAACTACGAGTTGCCTGAAATCTCAGCACACCCTTTTTCACGCAATCTTGATGAAACTTTCAGGTAATGATCAGTACACCAATCCCACTTGGCTCGCCAAATTTCGTTCTTCTAGGTTAAACCGTTCGTTGGCAGTAACCGGTTTCATTTTGAGGTTTCACTCTGTTTTCTCCTATAGGGATACATGTATTTGGAACTCTAAATCAAACACGGTTTGTGCTAGCTCTTTGAAACTTGACACAATAAAGCAGTTTCAAGTTCTATCTCTATGGTTTGTTTGCTGTTGATGTAGCCCTAAGCAGAGACTGGCGAGAATCACTTTCATGGAAAGGGCCTGCCAAGCTTCCAAAAAACTACGAGTTGCCTGAAATCTCAGCACACCCTTTTTAACCCAATCTTGATGAAACTTTCCGGTAATGATCAGTACACCAATCCCAGTTGGCTCGCCAAATTTTGTTCTTCTAGGTTAAACCGTTCGTTGGCAGTAACCGGTTTTATTTTGAGGTTTCACTATGTTTTCTCCTATAGGGATACATTTATTTGGAACTCTAAATCAAACACGGTTTGTGGTAGCTCTTTGAAACTTGACACAATAAAGCAGTTTCAAGTTCTATCTCTATGGTTTGTTTGCTGTTGATGTAGCCCTAAGCAGAGACTGGCGAGAATCACTTTCATGGAAAGGGCCTGCCAAGCTTCCAAAAAACTACGAGTTGCCTGAAATCTCAGCACAAACTTTTTCACACAATCTTGATGAAACTTTCAGGTAATGATCAGTACTCCAATCCTACTTGGCTCACCAAATTTCGTTCTTCTAGGTTAAACCGTTCGTTGGCAGTAACCAGTTTCATTTTGAGGTTTCACTCTGTTTTCTCCTTATAGGGATACATGTATTTGGAACTCTAAATCAAACACGGTTTGTGCTAGCTCTTTGAAACTTGACACAATAAAGCAGTTTCAAGTTCTATCTCTATGGTTTGTTTGCTGTTGATGTAGCCCTAAGCAGAGACTGGCGAGAATCACTTTCATGGAAAGGGCCTGCGAAGCTTCCAAAAAACTACGAGTTGCCTGAAATCGCAGCACACACTTTTTCACCAATCTTGATGAAACTTTCCGGTAATGATCAGTACACCAATCCCACTTGGCTCGCCAAATTTCGTTCTTCTAGGTTAAACCGTTCGTTGGCAGTAACCGGTTTCATTTTGAGGTTTCACTCTGTTTTGTCCTTTAGGGATACATGTATTTGGAACTCTAAATCAAACACGGTTTCTGGTAGCTCTTTGAAACTTGACACAATAAAGCAGTTTCAAGTTCTATCTCTATGGTTTGTTTGCTGTTGATGTAGCCCTAAGCAGAGACTGGCGAGAATCACTTTCATGGAAAGGGCCTGCCAAGCTTCCAAAAAACTACGAGTTGCCTGAAATCTCAGCACACCCTTTTTCACCCAATATTGATGAAACTTTTAGGTAATGATCAGTACACCAATCCCACTTGGCTCGCCAAATTTCGTTCTTCTAGGTTAAACCGTTCATTGGCAGTAACCGGTTTCATTTTGAGGTTTCACTCTGTTTTCTCCTATAGGGATACATGTATTTGGAACTCTAAATCAAACACGGTTTTATGCTAGCTCTTTGAAACTTGACACAATAAAGCAGTTTCAAGTTCTGTCTCTATGGTTTGTTTGCTGTTGATGTAGCCCTAAGCAGAGACTGGCGAGAATCACTTTCATGGAAAGGGCCTGCCAAGCTTCCAAAAAACTACGAGTTGCCTGAAATCTCAGCACACACTTTTTCACCCAATCTTGATGAAACTTTCAGGTAATGATCAGTACACCAATCCCACTTGGCTCCCCAAATTTCGTTCTTCTAGGTTAAACCGTTCGTTGGGAGTAACCGGTTTCATTTTGAGGTTTCACTCTGTTTTCTCCTATAGGGATACATGTATTTGGAACTCTAAATCAAACACGGTTTGTGCTAGCTCTTTGAAACTTGACACAATAAAGCAGTTTCAAGTTCTATCTCTATGGTTTGTTTGCTGTTGATGTAGCCCTAAGCAGAGACTGGCGAGAATCACTTTCATGGAAAGGGCCTGCCAAGCTTCCAAAAAACTACGAGTTGCCTGAAATCTCAGCACACCCTTTTTCACCCAATCTTGATGAAACTTTCAGGTAATGATCAGTACACCAATCCCACTTGGCTCGCCAAATTTCGTTCTTCTAGGTTAAACCGTTCGTTGGCAGTAACCGGTTTCATTTTGAGGTTTCACTCTGTTTTCTCCTATAGGGAAACATGTATTTGGAACTCTAAATCAAACACGGTTTGTGCTACCTCTTTGAAACTTGACACAATAAAGCAGTTTCAAGTTCTATCTCTATGGTTTGTTTGCTATTGATGTAGCCCTAAGCGGAGACTGGCGAGAATCACGTTCATGGAAAGGGCCTGCCAAGCTTCCAAAAAACTACGAGTTGCCAGAAATCTCAGCACACACTTTTTCACCCAATCTTGATGAAACTTTCAGGTAATGATCAGTACACCAATCCTACTTGGCTCGCCAAATTTCGTTCTTCTAGGTTAAACCGTTCCTTGGCAGTAACCAGTTTCATTTTGAGGTTTCACTCTGTTTTCTCCTTATAGGGATACATGTATTTGGAACTCTAAATCAAACACGGTTTGTGCTAGCTCTTTGAAACTTGACACAATAAAGCAGTTTCAAGTTCTATCTCTATGGTTTGTTTGCTGTTGATGTAGCCCTAAGCAGAGACTGGCGAGAATCACTTTCATGGAAAGGGCTTGCCAAGCTTCCAAAAAACTACGAGTTGCCTGAAATCTCAGCACACACTTTTTCACCCAATCTTGATGAAACTTTCAGGTAATTATCAGTTCTCCAATCCCACTTGGCTCGCCAAATTTTGTTCTTCTAGGTTCAACCGTTCGTTGGCAGTAACCGGTTTCATTTTGAGGTTTCACTCTGTTTTCTCCTATAGGGATACATGTATTTGGAACTCTAAATCAAACAGGGTTTGTGCTAGCTCTTTGAAACTTGACACAATAAAGCAGTTTCAAGTTCTATCTCTATCGTTTGTTTGCTGTTGATGTAGCCCTAAGCAGTGACTGGCGAGAATCACTTTCATGGAAAGGGCCTGCCAAGCTTCCAAAAAACTACGAGTTGCCTGAAATCTCAGCACACACTTTTTCACCCAATCTTGATGAAACTTTCAGGTAATGATCAGTACACCAATCCCACTTGGCTCGCCAAATTTCGATCTTCTAGGTTAAACCGTTCGTTGGCAGTAACCGGTTTCATTTTGAGGTTTCACTCTGTTTTCTCCTATAGCGATACATGTATTTGGAACTCTAAATCAAACACGGTTTGTGCTAGCTCTTTGAAACTTGACACAATAAAGCAGTTTCAAGTTCTCTCTCTATGGTTTGTTTGCTGTTGATGTAGCCCTAAGCAGAGACTGGCGAGAATCACTTTCATGGAAAGGGCCTGCCAAGCTTCCAAAAAACTACGAGTTGCCTGAAATCTCAGCACACCCTTTTTCACGCAATCTTGATGAAACTTTCAGGTAATGATCAGTACACCAATCCCACTTGGCTCGCCAAATTTTGTTCTTCTAGGTTAATCCGTTCGTTGGCAGTAACCGGTTTCATTTTGAGGTTTCACTCTGTTTTCTCCTATAGGGATACATGTATTTGGAACTCTAAATCAAACACGGTTTGTGCTAGCTCTTTGAAACATGACACAATAAAGCAGTTTCAAGTTCTATCTCTATGGTTTGTTTGCTGTTGATGTAGCCCTAAGCAGAGACTGGCGAGAATCACTTTCATGGAAAGGGCCTGCTAAGCTTCCAAAAAACTACGAGTTGCCTGAAATCTCAGCACACACTTTTTCAGCCAATCTTGATGAAACTTTCAGGTAATGATCAGTACACCAATCCCACTTGGCTCGCCAAATTTCGTTCTTCTAGGTTAAACCGTTCATTGGCAGTAACCGGTTTCATTTTGAGGTTTCACTCTGTTTTCTCCTATAGGGATACATGTATTTGGAACTCTAAATCAAACACGGTTTGTGCTAGCTCTTTGAAACTTGACACAATAAAGCAGTTTCAAGTTCTATCTCTATGGTTTGTTTGCTGTTGATGTAGCCCTAAGCAGAGACTGGCGAGAATCACTTTCATGGAAAGGGCCTGCCAAGCTTCCAAAAAACTACGAGTTGCCTGAAATCTCAGCACACCCTTTTTCACCCAATCTTGATGAAACTTTCAGGTAATGATCAGTACACCAATCCCACTTGGCTCGCCAAATTTTGTTCTTCTAGGTTAAACCGTTCGTTGGCAGTAACCGGTTTTATTTTGAGGTTTCACTCTGTTTTCTCCTATAGGGATACATGTATTTGGAACTCTAAATCAAACACGGTTTCTGGTAGCTCTTTGAAACTTGACACAATAAAGCAGTTTCAAGTTCTATCTCTATGGTTTGTTTGCTGTTGATATAGCCCTAAGCAGAGACTGGCGAGAATCACTTTCATGGAAAGGGCCTGCCAAGCTTCCAAAAAACTAAGAGTTGCCTGAAATCTCAGCACACACTTTTTCACCCAATATTGATGAAACTTTCAGGTAATGATCAGTACACCAATCCCACTTGACTCGCCAAATTTCGTTCTTCTAGGTTAAACCGTTCGTTGGCAGTAACCGGTTTCATTTTGAGGTTTCACTCTGTTTTCTCCTATAGGGATACATGTATTTGGAACTCTAAATCAAACACGGTTTTATGCTAGCTCTTTGAAACTTGACGCAATAAAGCAGTTTCAAGTTCTGTCTCGATGGTTTGTTTGCTGTTGATGTAGCCCTAAGCAGAGACTGGCGAGAATCACTTTCATGGAAAGGGCCTGCCAAGCTTCCAAAAAACTACGAGTTGCCTGAAATCTCAGCACACATTTTTTCACCCAATCTTGATGAAACTTTCAGGTAATGATCAGTACACCAATCCCACTTGGCTCCCGAAATTTCGTTCTTCTAGGTTAAACCGTTCGTTGGCAGTAACCGGTTTCATTTTGAGGTTTCACTCTGTTTTCTCCTATAGGGATACATGTATTTGGAACTCTAAATCAAATACGGTTTGTGCTAGCTCTTTGAAACTTGACACAATAAAGCAGTTTCAAGTTCTGTCTCTATGGTTTGTTTGCTGTTGATGTAGCCCTAAGCAGAGACTGGCGAGAATCACTTTCATGGAAAGGGCCTGCCAAGCTTCCAAAAAACTACGAGTTGCCTGAAATCTCAGCACACCCTTTTTCACCCAATCTTGATGAAACTTTCAGGTAATGATCAGTACACCAATCCCACTTGGCTCCCCAAATTTCGTTCTTCTAGGTTAAACCGTTCGTTGGCAGTAACCGGTTTCATTTTGAGGTTTCACTCTGTTTTCTCCTATAGGGATACATGTATTTGGAACTCTAAATCAAACACGGTTTGTGCTAGCTCTTTGAAACTTGACACAATAAAGCAGTTTCAAGTTCTATCTCTATGGTTTGTTTGCTGTTGATGTAGCCCTAAGCAGAGACTGGCGAGAATCACTTTCATGGAAAGGACCTGCCAAGCTTCCAAAAAACTACGAGTTGCCTGAAATCTCAGCACACCCTTTTTCACCCAATCTTGATGAAACTTTCAGTTAATGATCAGTACACAAATCCTACTTGGCTCGCCAAATTTCGTTCTTCTAGGTTAAACCCTTCGTTGGCAGTAACCGGTTTCATTTTGAGGTTTCACTCTGTTTTCTCCTATAGGGATACATGTATTTGGAACTCTAAATCAAACACGGTTTGTGCTAGCTCTTTGAAACTTGACACAATAAAGCAGTTTCAAGTTCTATCTCTATGGTTTGTTTGCTGTTGATGTAGCCCTAAGCAGAGACTGGCGAGAATCACTTTCATGGAAAGGGCCTGCCAAGCTTCCAAAAAACTACGAGTTGCCTGAAATCTCAGCACACACTTTTTCAGCCAATCTTGATGAAACTTTCAGGTAATGATCAGTACACCAATCCCACTTGGCTCGCCAAATTTCGTTCTTCTAGGTTAAACCGTTCATTGGCAGTAACCGGTTTCATTTTGAGGTTTCACTCTGTTTTCTCCTATAGGGATACATGTATTTGGAACTCTAAATCAAACACGGTTTGTGCTAGCTCTTTGAAACTTGACACAATAAAGCAGTTTCAAGTTCTATCTCTATGGTTTGTTTGCTGTTGATGTAGCCCTAAGCAGAGACTGGCGAGAATCACTTTCATGGAAAGGGCCTGCCAAGCTTCCAAAATCTACGAGTTGCCTGAAATCTCAGCACACCCTTTTTCACCCAATCTTGATGAAACTTTCAGGTAATGATCAGTACACCAATCCCACTTGGCTCGCCAAATTTTGTTCTTCTAGGTTAAACCGTTCGTTGGCAGTAACCGGTTTTATTTTGAGGTTTCACTCTGTTTTCTCCTATAGGGATACATGTATTTGGAACTCTAAATCAAACACGGTTTCTGGTAGCTCTTTGAAACTTGACACAATAAAGCAGTTTCAAGTTCTATCTCTATGGTTTGTTTGCTGTTGATATAGCCCTAAGCAGAGACTGGCGAGAATCACTTTCATGGAAAGGGCCTGCCAAGCTTCCAAAAAACTAAGAGTTGCCTGAAATCTCAGCACACACTTTTTCACCCAATCTTGATGAAACTTTCAGGTAATGATCAGTACACCAATCCCACTTGACTCGCCAAATTTCGTTCTTCTAGGTTAAACCGTTCGTTGGCAGTAACCGGTTTCATTTTGAGGTTTCACTCTGTTTTCTCCTATAGGGATACATGTATTTGGAACTCTAAATCAAACACGGTTTTATGCTAGCTCTTTGAAACTTGACGCAATAAAGCAGTTTCAAGTTCTGTCTCGATGGTTTGTTTGCTGTTGATGTAGCCCTAAGCAGAGACTGGCGAGAATCACTTTCATGGAAAGGGCCTGCCAAGCTTCCAAAAAACTACGAGTTGCCTGAAATCTCAGCACACCCTTTTTCACCCAATCTTGATGAAACTTTCAGGTAATGATCAGTACACCAATCCCACTTGGCTCCCCAAATTTCGTTCTTCTAGGTTAAACCGTTCGTTGGCAGTAACCGGTTTCATTTTGAGGTTTCACTCTGTTTTCTCCTATAGGGATACATGTATTTGGAACTCTAAATCAAACACGGTTTGTGCTAGCTCTTTGAAACTTGACACAATAAAGCAGTTTCAAGTTCTATCTCTATGGTTTGTTTGCTGTTGATGTAGCCCTAAGCAGAGACTGGCGAGAATCACTTTCATGGAAAGGGCCTGCCAAGCTTCCAAAAAACTACGAGTTGCCTGAAATCTCAGCACACCCTTTTTCACCCAATCTTGATGAAACTTTCAGTTAATGATCAGTACACCAATCCTACTTGGCTCGCCAAATTTCGTTCTTCTAGGTTAAACCCTTCCTTGGCAGTAACCGGTTTCATTTTGAGGTTTCACTCTGTTTTCTCCTATAGGGAAACATGTATTTGGAACTCTAAATCAAACACGGTTTGTGCTAGCTCTTTGAAACTTGACACAATAAAGCAGTTTCAAGTTCTATCTCTATGGTTTGTTTGCTATTGATGTAGCCCTAAGCAGAGACTGGCGAGAATCACGTTCATGGAAAGGGCCTGCCAAGCTTCCAAAAAACTACGAGTTGCCTGAAATCTCAGCACACACTTTTTCACCCAATCTTGATGAAACTTTCAGGTAATGATCAGTACACCAATCCTACTTGGCTCGCCAAATTTCGTTCTTCTAGGTTTAACCGTTCCTTGGCAGTAACCAGTTTCATTTTGAAGTTTCACTCTGTTTTCTCCTTATAGGGATACATGTATTTGGAACTCTAAATCAAACACAGTTTGTGCTAGCTCTTTGAAACTTGACACAATAAAGCAGTTTCAAGTTCTATCTCTATGGTTTGTTTGCTGTTGATGTAGCCCTAAGCAGAGACTGGGGAGAATCACTTTCATGGAAAGGGCCTGCCAAGCTTCCAAAAAACTACGAGTTGCCTAAAATCTCAGCACACACTGTTTCACCCAATCTTGATGAAACTTTCAGGTAATGATCAGTACACCAATCCCACTTGGCTCGCCAAATTTCGTTCTTCTAGGTTAAACCGTTCCTTGGCAGAAACCGGTTTCATTTTGAGGTTTCACTCTGTTTTCCCCTATAGGGATAAATGTATTTGGAAGTCTACATCAAACACGGTTTGTGCTAGCTCTTTGAAACTTGACACAATAAAGCAGTTTCAAGTTCTATCTCTATGGTTTGTTTGCTGTTGATGTAGCCCTAAGCAGAGACTGGCGAGAATCACTTTCATGGAAAGGGCCTGGCAAGCTTCCAAAAAACTACGAGTTGCCTGAAATCTCAGCACACACTTTTTCACCCAATCTGGATGAAAGTTTCAGGTAATGATCAGTACACCAATCCCACTTGGCTCCCCCAAATTTCGTTCTTCTAGGTTAAACCGTTCGTTGGCAGTAACCGGTTTCATTTTGAGGTTTCACTCTGTTTTCTCCTATAGGGATACATGTATTTGGAACTCTAAATCAAACACGGTTTGGGATAGCTCTTTGAAACTTGACACAATAAAGCAGTTTCAAGTTCTATCTCTATGGTTTGTTTGCTGTTGATGTAGCCCTAAGCAGAGACTGGCGAGAATCACTTTCATGGAAAGGGCCTGCCAAGCTTCCAAAAAACTACGAGTTGCCTGAAATCTCAGCACACACTTTTTCACACAATCTTGATGAAACTTTCAGGAAATGATCAGTACTCCAATCCTACTTGGCTCACCAAATTTCGTTCTTCTAGGTTAAACCGTTCGTTGGCAGTAACCAGTTTCATTTTGAGGTTTCACTCTGTTTTCTCCTTATAGGGATACATGTATTTGGAACTCTAAATCAAACACGGTTTTTGCTAGCTCTTTGAAACTTGACACATTAAAGCAGTTTCAAGTTCTATCTCTATGGTTTGTTTGCTGTTGATGTAGCCCTAAGCAGAGACTGGCGAGAATCACTTTCATGGAAAGGGCCTGCCAAGCTTCCAAAAAACTACGAGTTGCCTGAAATCTCAGCAAACACTTTTTTCACCCAATCTTGATGAAACTTTCAGGTAATGATCAGTACACCAATCCTACTTGGCTCGCCAAATTTCGATCTTCTAGGTTAAACCGTTCGTTGGCAGTAACCGGTTTCATTTTGAGGTTTCACTCTGTTTTCTCCTATAGGGATACATGTATTTGGAACTCTAAATCAAACACGGTTTGTGCTAGCTCTTTGAAACTTGACACAATAAAGCAGTTTCAAGTTCTATCTCTATGGTTTGTTTGCTGTTGATGTAGCCCTAAGCAGAGACTGGCGAGAATCACTTTCATGGAAAGGGCCTGCCAAGCTTCCAAAAAACTACGAGGTGCCTGAAATCTCAGCAAACACTTTTTCACCCAATCTTGATGAAACTTTCAGGTAATGATCAGTACACCAATCCCACTTGGCTCGCCAAATTTCTTTCTTCTAGGTTAAACCGTTCGTTGGCAGTAACCGGTTTCATTTTGAGGTTTCACTCTGTTTTCTCCTATAGGGATACATGTATTTGGAACTCTAAATCAAACACGGTTTGTGCTAGCTCTTTGATACTTGACACAATAAAGCAGTTTCAAGTTCTATCTCTATGGTTTGTTTGCTGTTGATGTAGCCCTAAGCAGAGACTGGCGAGAATCACTTTCATGGAAAGGGCCTGCCAAGCTTCCAAAAAACTACGAGTTGCCTGAAATCTCAGCACAACCTTTTTCACCCAATCTTGATGAAACTTTCAGGTAATGATCAGTACACCAATCCCACTTGGCTCGCCAAATTTCGTTCTTCTAGGTTAAACCGTTCCGTGGCAGTAACCGGTTTCATTTTGAGGTTTCACTCTGTTTTCTCCTATAGGGATACATGTATTTGGAACTCTAAATCAAACACGGTTTGTGCTAGCTCTTTGAAACTTGACACAATAAAGCAGTTTCAAGTTCTATCTCTATGGTTTGTTTGCTGTTGATGTAGCCCTAAGCAGAGACTGGCGAGAATCACTTTCATGGAAAGGGCCTGCCAAGCTTCCAAAAAACTACGAGTTGTCTGAAATCTCAGCACACACTTTTTCACCCAATCTTGATGAAACTTTCAGGTAATGATCAGTACACCAATCCCACTTGGCTCGCCAAATTTCGTTCTTCTAGGTTAAACCGTTCGTTGGCAGTAACCGGTTTCATTTTGAGGTTTCACTCTGTTTTCTCCTATAGGGATACATGTATTTGGAACTCTAAATCAAACACGGTTTGTGCTAGCTCTTTGAAACTTGACACAATAAAGCAGTTTCAAGTTCTGTCTGTATGATTTGTTTGCTGTTGATGTAGCCCTAAGCAGAGACTGGCGAGAATCACTTTCATGGAAAGGGCCTGCCAAGCTTCCAAAAAACTACGAGTTGCCTGAAATCTCAGCACACACTTTTTCACCCAATCTTGATGAAACTTTCAGGTAATGATCAGTACACCAATCCCACTTGGCTCGCTAAATTTATTTCTTCTAGGTTAAACCGTTCGTTGGCAGTAACCGGTTTCATTTTGAGGTTTCACTCTGTTTTCTCCTATAGGGATACATGTATTTGGAACTCTAAATCAAACACGGTTTGTGCTAGCTCTTTGAAACTTGACACAATAAAGCAGTTTCAAGTTCTATCTTTATGGTTTGTTTGCTGTTGATGTAGCCCTAAGCAGAGACTGGCGAGAATCACTTTCATGGAAAGGGCCTGCCAAGCTTCCAAAAAACTACGAGTTGCCTGAAATCTCAGCACACCCTTTTTCACCCAATCTTGATGAAACTTTCAGGTAATGATCAGTACACCAATCCCACTTGGCTCGCCATATTTGGTTCTTCTAGGTTAAACCGTTCGTTGGCAGTAACCGGTTTCATTTTGAGGTTTCACTCTGTTTTGTCCTATAGGGATACATGTATTTGGAACTCTAAATCAAACACGGTTTGTGCTAGCTCTTTGAAACTTGACACAATAAAGCAGTTTCAAGTTCTATCTCTATGGTTTGTTTGCTGTTGATGTAGCCCTAAGCAGAGACTGGCGAGAATCACTTTCATGGAAAGGGCCTGCCAAGCTTCCAAAAAACTATGAGTTGCCTGAAATCTCAGCACACACTTTTTAACCCAATCTTGATGAAACTTTCAGGTAATGATCAGTACACCAATCCCACTTGGCTCCCCAAATTTCGATCTTCTAGGTTAAACCGTTCGTTGGCAGTAACCGGTTTCATTTTGAGGTTTCACTCTGTTTTCTCCTATAGGGATACATGTATTTGGAACTCTAAATCAAACACTGTTTGTGCTAGCTCTTTGAAACTTGACACAATAAAGCAGTTTCAAGTTCTCTCTCTATGGTTTGTTTGCTGTTGATGTAGCCCTAAGCAGAGACTGGCGAGAATCACTTTCATGGAAAGGGCCTGGCAAGCTTCCAAAAAACTACGAGTTGCCTGAAATCTCAGCACACACTTTTTCACCCAATCTGGATGAAAGTTTCAGGTAATGATCAGTACACCAATCCCACTTGGCTCGCCAAATTTCGTTCTTCTAGGTTAAACCGTTCGTTGGCAGTAACCGGTTTCATTTTGAGGTTTCACTCTGTTTTCTCCTATAGGGATACATGTATTTGGAACTCTAAATCAAACACGGTTTGGGCTAGCTCTTTGAAACTTGACACAATAAAGCAGTTTCAAGTTCTATCTCTATGGTTTGTTTGCTGTTGATGTAGCCCTAAGCAGAGACTGGCGAGAATCACTTTCATGGAAAGGGCCTGCCAAGCTTCCAAAAAACTACGAGTTGCCTGAAATCTCAGCACACCCTTTTTCACCCAATCTTGATGAAACTTTCAGGTAATGATCAGTACACCAATCCCACTTGGCTCGCCATATTTCATTCTTCTAGGTTAAACCGTTCGTTGGCAGTAACCGGTTTCATTTTGAGGTTTCACTCTGTTTTGTCCTATAGGGATACATGTATTTGGAACTCTAAATCAAACACGGTTTGTGCTAGCTCTTTGAAACTTGACACAATAAAGCAGTTTCAAGTTCTATCTCTATGGTTTGTTTGCTGTTGATGTAGCCCTAAGCAGAGACTGGCGAGAATCACTTTCATGGAAAGGGCCTGCCAAGCTTCCAAAAAACTACGAGTTGCCTGAAATCTCAGCACACACTTTTTAACCCAATCTTGATGAAACTTTCAGGTAATGATCAGTACACCAATCCCACTTGGCTCCCCAAATTTCGATCTTCTAGGTTAAACCGTTCGTTGGCAGTAACCGGTTTCATTTTGAGGTTTCACTCTGTTTTCTCCTATAGGGATACATGTATTTGGAACTCTAAATCAAACACTGTTTGTGCTAGCTCTTTGAAACTTGACACAATAAAGCAGTTTCAAGTTCTCTCTCTATGGTTTGTTTGCTGTTGATGTAGCCCTAAGCAGAGACTGGCGAGAATCACTTTCATGGAAAGGGCCTGGCAAGCTTCCAAAAAACTACGAGTTGCCTGAAATCTCAGCACACACTTTTTCACCCAATCTGGATGAAAGTTTCAGGTAATGATCAGTACACCAATCCCACTTGGCTCGCCAAATTTCGTTCTTCTAGGTTAAACCGTTCGTTGGCAGTAACCGGTTTCATTTTGAGGTTTCACTCTGTTTTCTCCTATAGGGATACATGTATTTGGAACTCTAAATCAAACACGGTTTGGGCTAGCTCTTTGAAACTTGACACAATAAAGCAGTTTCAAGTTCTATCTCTATGGTTTGTTTGCTGTTGATGTAGCCCTAAGCAGAGACTGGCGAGAATCACTTTCATGGAAAGGGCCTGCCAAGCTTCCAAAAAACTACGAGTTGCCTGAAATCTCAGCACACACTTTTTCACACAATCTTGATGAAACTTTCAGGTAATGATCAGTACTCCAATCCTACTTGGCTCACCAAATTTCGTTCTTCTAGGTTAAACCGTTCGTTGGCAGTAACCAGTTTCATTTTGAGGTTTCACTCTGTTTTCTCCTTATAGGGATACATGTATTTGGAACTCTAAATCAAACACGGTTTTTGCTAGCTCTTTGAAACTTGACACAATAAAGCAGTTTCAAGTTCTATCTCTATGGTTTGTTTGCTGTTGATGTAGCCCTAAGCAGAGACTGGCGAGAATCACTTTCATGGAAAGGGCCTGCCAAGCTTCCAAAAAACTACGAGTTGCCTGAAATCTCAGCAAACACTTTTTCACCCAATCTTGATGAAACTTTCAGGTAATGATCAGTACACCAATCCCACTTGGCTCGCCAAATTTCGATCTTCTAGGTTAAACCGTTCGTTGGCAGTAACCGGTTTCATTTTGAGGTTTCACTCTGTTTTCTCCTATAGGGATACATGTATTTGGAACTCTAAATCAAACACGGTTTGTGCTAGCTCTTTGAAACTTGACACAATAAAGCAGTTTCAAGTTCTATCTCTATGGTTTGTTTGCTGTTGATGTAGCCCTAAGCAGAGACTGGCGAGAATCACTTTCATGGAAAGGGCCTGCCAAGCTTCCAAAAAACTACGAGTTGCCTGAAATCTCAGCAAACACTTTTTCACCCAATCTTGATGAAACTTTCAGGTAATGATCAGTACACCAATCCCACTTGGCTCGCCAAATTTCTTTCTTCTAGGTTAAACCGTTCGTTGGCAGTAACCGGTTTCATTTTGAGGTTTCACTCTGTTTTCTCCTATAGGGATACATGTATTTGGAACTCTAAATCAAACACGGTTTGTGCTAGCTCTTTGATACTTGACTCAATAAAGCAGTTTCAAGTTCTATCTCTATGGTTTGTTTGCTGTTGATGTAGCCCTAAGCAGAGACTGGCGAGAATCACTTTCATGGAAAGGGCCTGCCAAGCTTCCAAAAAACTACGAGTTGCCTGAAATCTCAGCACACACTTTTTCACCCAATCTTGATGAAACTTTCAGGTAATGATCAGTACACCAATCCCACTTGGCTCGCCAAATTTCGTTCTTCTAGGTTAAACCGTTCCGTGGCAGTAACCGGTTTCATTTTGAGGTTTCACTCTGTTTTCTCCTATAGGGATACATGTATTTGGAACTCTAAATCAAACACGGTTTGTGCTAGCTCTTTGAAACTTGACACAATAAAGCAGTTTCAAGTTCTATCTCTATGGTTTGTTTGCTGTTGATGTAGCCCTAAGCAGAGACTGGCGAGAATCACTTTCATGGAAAGGGCCTGCCAAGCTTCCAAAAAACTACGAGTTTTCTGAAATCTCAGCACACACTTTTTCACCCAATCTTGATGAAACTTTCAGGTAATGATCAGTACACCAATCCCACTTGGCTCGCCAAATTTCGTTCTTCTAGGTTAAACCGTTCGTTGGCAGTAACCGGTTTCATTTTGAGGTTTCACTCTGTTTTCTCCTATAGGGATACATGTATTTGGAACTCTAAATCAAACACGGTTTGTGCTAGCTCTTTGAAACTTGACACAATAAAGCAGTTTCAAGTTCTGTCTCTATGATTTGTTTGCTGTTGATGTAGCCCTAAGCAGAGACTGGCGAGAATCACTTTCATGGAAAGGGCCTGCCAAGCTTCCAAAAAACTACGAGTTGCCTGAAATCTCAGCACACACTTTTTCACCCAATCTTGATGAAACTTTCAGGTAATGATCAGTACACCAATCCCACTTGGCTCGCTAAATTTATTTCTTCTAGGTTAAACCGTTCGTTGGCAGTAACCGGTTTCATTTTGAGGTTTCACTCTGTTTTCTCCTATAGGGATACATGTATTTGGAACTCTAAATCAAACACGGTTTGTGCTAGCTCTTTGAAACTTGACACAATAAAGCAGTTTCAAGTTCTATCTTTATGGTTTGTTTGCTGTTGATGTAGCCCTAAGCAGAGACTGGCGAGAATCACTTTCATGGAAAGGGCCTGCCAAGCTTCCAAAAAACTACGAGTTTCCTGAAATCTCAGCACACCCTTTTTCACCCAATCTTGATGAAACTTTCAGGTAATGATCAGTACACCAATCCCACTTGGCTCGCCATATTTCGTTCTTCTAGGTTAAACCGTTCGTTGGCAGTAACCGGTTTCATTTTGAGGTTTCACTCTGTTTTGTCCTATAGGGATACATGTATTTGGAACTCTAAATCAAACACGGTTTGTGCTAGCTCTTTGAAACTTGACACAATAAAGCAGTTTCAAGTTCTATCTCTATGGTTTGTTTGCTGTTGATGTAGCCCTAAGCAGAGACTGGCGAGAATCACTTTCATGGAAAGGGCCTGCCAAGCTTCCAAAAAACTACAAGTTGCCTGAAATCTCAGCACACACTTTTTAACCCAATCTTGATGAAACTTTCAGGTAATGATCAGTACACCAATCCCACTTGGCTCCCCAAATTTCGATCTTCTAGGTTAAACCGTTCGTTGGCAGTAACCGGTTTCATTTTGAGGTTTCACTCTGTTTTCTCCTATAGGGATACATGTATTTGGAACTCTAAATCAAACACTGTTTGTGCTAGCTCTTTGAAACTTGACACAATAAAGCAGTTTCAAGTTCTCTCTCTATGGTTTGTTTGCTGTTGATGTAGCCCTAAGCAGAGACTGGCGAGAATCACTTTCATGGAAAGGGCCTGCCAAGCTTCCAAAAAACTACGAGTTGCCTGAAATCTCAGCATACCTTTTTCACGGAATCTTGATGAAACTTTCAGGTAATGATCAGTACACCAATCCCACTTGGCTCGCAAAATTTCGTTCTTCAAGGTTAAACCGTTCGTTGGCAGTAACCGGTTTCATTTTGAGGTTTCACTCTGTTTTCTCCTATAGGGATACATGTATTTGGAACTCTAAATCAAACACGGTTTGTGCTAGCTCTTTGAAACTTGACACAATAAAGCAGTTTCAAGTTCTCTCTCTATGGTTTGTTTGCTGTTGATGTAGCCCTAAGCAGAGACTGGCGAGAATCACTTTCATGGAAAGGGCCTGCCAAGCTTCCAAAAAACTACGAGTTGCCTGAAAGCTCAGCACACCCTTTTTCACGCAATCTTGATGAAACTTTCAGGTAATGATCAGTACACCAATCCCACTTGGCTCGCGAAATTTCGTTCTTCTAGGTTAAACCGTTCGTTGGCAGTAACCGGTTTCATTTTGAGGTTTCACTCTGTTTTCTCCTATAGGGATACATGTATTTGGAACTCTAAATCAAACACGGTTTGTGCTAGCTCTTTGAAACTTGACACAATAAAGCAGTTTCAAGTTCTATCTCTATGGTTTGTTTGCTGTTGATGTAGCCCTAAGCAGAGACTGGCGAGAATCACTTTCATGGAAAGGGTCTGCCAAGCTTCCAAAAAACTACGAGTTGCCTGAAATCTCAGCACACCCTTTTTCAGCCAGTCTTGATGAAATTTTCAGGTAATGATCAGTACACCAATCCCACTTGGCTCGCCAAATTTCGTTCTTCTAGGTTAAACCGTTCGTTGGCAGTAACCGGTTTCATTTTGAGGTTTCACTCTGTTTTCTCCTATAGGGATACATGTATTTGGAACTCTAAATCAAACATGGTTTGTGCTAGCTCTTTGAAACTTGACACAATAAAGCAGTTTCAAGTTCTATCTCTATGGTTTGTTTGCTGTTGATGTAGCCCTAAGCAGAGACTGGCGAGAATCACTTTCATGGAAAGGGCCTGCCAAGCTTCCAAAAAACTACGAGTTGCCTGAAATCTCAGCACACCCTTTTTCACCCAATCTTGATGAAACTTTCCAGTAATGATCAGTACACCAATCCCAGTTGGCTCGCCAAATTTTGTTCTTCTAGGTTAAACCGTTCGTTGGCAGTAACCGGTTTCATTTTGAGGTTTCACTCTGTTTTCTCCTATAGGGATACATGTATTTGGAACTCTAAATCAAACACGGTTTGTGCTAGCTCTTTGAAACTTGACACAATAAAGCAGTTTCAAGTTCTCTCTCTATGATTTGTTTGCTGTTGATGTAGCCCTAAGCAGAGACTGGCGAGAATCACTTTCATGGAAAGGGCCTGCCAAGCTTCCAAAAAACTACGAGTTGCCTGAAATCTCAGCACACCCTTTTTCACGCAATCTTGATGAAACTTTCAGGTAATGATCAGTACACCAATCCCAGTTGGCTCGCCAAATTTTGTTCTTCTAGGTTAAACCGTTCGTTGACAGTAACCGGTTTCATTTTGAGGTTTCACTCCGTTTTCTCCTATAGGGATACATGTATTTGGAACTCTAAATCAAACACGGTTTGTGGTAGCTCTTTGAAACTTGACACAATAAAGCAGTTTCAAGTTCTGTCTCTATGGTTTGTTTGCTGTTGATGTAGCCCTAAGCAGAGACTGGCGAGAATCACTTTCATGGAAAGGGCCTGCCAAGCTTCCAAAAAACTACGAGTTGCCTGAAATCTCAGCACACACTTTTTCACCCAATCTTGATGAAACTTTCAGGTAATGATCAGTACACCAATCCCACTTGGCTCGCCAAATTTCGTTCTTCTAGGTTAAACCGTTTTTTGGAAGTAACCAGTTTCATTTTGAGGTTTCACTCTGTTTTCTCCTTATAGGGATACATGTATTTGGAACTCTAAATCAAACACGGTTTGTGCTAGCTCTTTGAAACTTGACACAATAAAGCAGTTTCAAGTTCTATCTCTATGGTTTGTTTGCTGTTGATGTAGCCCTAAGCAGAGACTGGCGAGAATGACTTTCATGGAAAGGGCCTGCCAAGCTTCCAAAAAACTACGAGTTGCCTGAAATCTCAGCACACACTTTTTCACCCAATCTTGATGAAACTTTCAGGTAATGATCAGTACACCAATCCAACTTGGATCGCCGAATTTCGTTCTTCTAGGTTAAACAGTTCGTTGGCAGTAACCGGTTTCATTTTGAGGTTTCACTCTGTTTTCTCCTATAGGGATACATGTATTTGGAACTCTAAATCAAACACGGTTTGTGCTAGCTCTTTGAAACTTGACACAATAAAGCAGTTTCAAGTTCTATCTCTATGGTTTGTTTGCTGTTGATGTAGCCCTAAGCAGAGACTGGTGAGAATCACTTTCATGGAATGGGCCTGCCAAGCTTCCAAAAAACTACGAGTTGCCTGAAATCTCAGCACACCCTTTTTCACGCAATCTTGATGAAACTTTCAGGTAATGATCAGTACACCAATCCCAGTTGGCTCGCCAAATTTTGTTCTTCTAGGTTAAGCCGTTCGTTGGCAGTAACCGGTTTTATTTTGAGGTTTCACTCTGTTTTCTCCTATAGGGATACATGTATTTGGAACTCTAAATCAAACACGGTTTGTGGTAGCTCTTTGAAACTTGACACAATAGAGCAGTTTCAAGTTCTATCTCTATGGTTTGTTTGCTGTTGATGTAGCCCTAAGCAGAGACTGGTGAGAATCACTTTCATGGAAAGGGCCTGCCTAGCTTACAAAAAACTACGATTTGCCTTAAATCTCAGTACACCCTTTTTCACCCAATCTTGATGAAACTTTCAGGTAATGATCAGTACACCAATCCCACTTGGCTCGCGAAATTTCGTTCTTCTAGGTTAAACCGTTCGTTGGCAGTAACCGGTTTCATTTTGAGGTTTCACTCTGTTTTCTCCTATAGGGATACATGTATTTGGAACTCTAAATCAAACACGGTTTGTGCTAGCTCTTTGAAACTTGACACAATAAAGCAGTTTCAAGTTCTGTCTCTATGGTTTGTTTGCTGTTGATGTAGCCCTAAGCAGAGACTGGCGAGAATCACTTTCATGGAAAGGGCCTGCCAAGCTTCCAAAAAACTACGAGTTGCCTGAAATCTCAGCACACACTTTTTCACCCAATCTTGATGAAACTTTCAGGTAATGATCAGCACACCAATCCCACTTGGCTCGCCAAATTTCGTTCTTCTAGGTTAAACCGTTTTTTGGCAGTAACCAGTTTAATTTTGAGGTTTCACTCTGTTTTCTCCTTATAGGGATACATGTATTTGGAACTCTAAATCAAACACGGTTTGTGCTAGCTCTTTGAAACTTGACACAATAAAGCAGTTTCAAGTTCTATCTCTATGGTTTTTTTGCTGTTGATGTAGCCCTAAGCAGAGACTGGCGAGAATCACTTTCATGGAAAGGGCCTGCCAAGCTTCCAAAAAACTACGAGTTGCCTGAAATCTCAGCACACCCTTTTTCACGCAATCTTGATGAAACTTTCAGGTAATGATCAGTACACCAATCCCACTTGGCTCGCCAAATTTCGTTCTTCTAGGTTAAACCGTTCGTTGGCAGTAACCAGTTTCATTTTGAGGTTTCACTCTGTTTTCTCCTTATAGGGATACATGTATTTGGAACTCTAAATCAAAACACGGTTTGTGCTAGCTCTTTGAAACTTGGACACAATAAAGCAGTTTCAAGTTCTATCTCTATGGTTTTTTGCTGTTGATGCAGCCCTAAGCAGAGACTGGCGAGAATCACTTTCATGGAAAGGGCCTGCCAAGCTTCCAAAAACTACGAGTTGCCTGAAATCTCAGCACACCCTTTTTCACGCAATCTTGATGAAACTTTCAGGTAATGATCAGTACACCAATCCACTTGGCTCGCCAAATTTCGTTCTTCTAGGTTAAACCTTTCGTTGGCAGTAACCAGTTTCATTTTGAGGTTTCACTCTGTTTTCTCCTTATAGGGATACATGTATTTGGAACTCTAAATCAAACACGGTTTGTGTAGCTCTTTGAAACTTGACCACAATAAAGCAGTTTCAAGTTCTATCTCTATGGTTTGTTTGCTGTTGATGTAGCCCTAAGCAGAGACTGGCGAGAATCACTTTCATGGAAAAGGGCCTGCCAAGCTTCCAAAAAACTAAGAGTTGCCTGAAATCTCAGCACACACTTTTTCACCCAATCTTGATGAAACATTCAGGTAATGATCAGTACTCCAATCCAACTTGGATCGCCGAATTTCGTTCTTCTAGGTTAAACAGTTCGTTGGCAGTAACCGGTTTCATTTTGAGGTTTCACTCTGGTTTTCTCCTATAGGGATACATGTATTTGGAACTCTAAATCAAACACGGTTTGTGCTAGCTCTTTGAAACTTGACACAATAAAGCAGTTTCAAGTTCTATCTCTATGGTTTGTTTGCTGTTGATGTAGCCCTAAGCAGAGACTGGCGAGAATCACTTTCATGGAAAGGGCCTGCCAAGCTTCCAAAAAACTACGAGTTGCCTGAAATCTCAGCACACCCTTTTTCACGCAATCTTGATGAACTTTCAGGTAATGATCAGTACACCAATCCCAGTTGGCTCGCCAAATTTTGTTCTTCTAGGTTAAGCCGTTCGTTGGCAGTAACCGGTTTTATTTTGAGGTTTTCACTCTGTTTTCTCCTATAGGGATACATGTATTTGGAACTCTAAATCAAACACGGTTTGTGCTAGCTCTTTGAAACTTGACACAATAAGGCAGTATCAAGTTCTATCTCTATGGTTTGTTTGCTGTTTATGTAGCCCTAAGCAGAGACTGGTGAGAATCACTTTCATGGAAAGGGCCTGCCTAGCTTCCAAAAAACTACGATTTGCCTTAAAACTCAGTACCCCTTTTTCACCCAATCTTGATGAAACTTTCAGGTAATGATCAGTACACCAATCCCACTTGGCTCGCGAAATTTCGTTCTTCTAGGTTAAACCGTTCGTTGGCAGTAACCGGTTTCATTTTGAGGTTTCCACTCTGTTTTCTCCTATAGGGATACATGTATTTGGAACTCTAAATCAAACACGGTTTGTGCTAGCTCTTTGAACTTTGACACAATAAAGCAGTTTCAAGTTCTATCTCTATGGTTTGTTTGCTGTTTGATGTAGCCCTAAGCAGAGACTGGCGAGAATCACTTTCATGGAAAGGGCCTGCCAAGCTTCCAAAAAACTACGAGTTGCCTGAAATCTCAGCACACACTTTTTCACCCAATCTTGATGAAACTTTCAGGTAATGATCAGTACACCAATCCCACTTGGCTCGCCAAATTTCGTTCTTCTAGGTTAAACCGATCGTTGGCAGTAACCGGTTTCATTTTGAGGTTTCACTCCGTTTTCTCCTATAGGGATACATGTATTTGGAACTCTAAATCAAACACGGTTTGTGGTAGCTCTTTGAAACTTGACACAATAAAGCAGTTTCAAGTTCTGTCTCTATGGTTTGTTTGCTGTTGATGTAGCCCTAAGCAGAGACTGGCGAGAATCACTTTCATGGAAAGGGCCTGCCAAGCTTCCTAAAAACTACGAGTTGCCTGAAATCTCAGCACACACTTTTTCACCAATCTTGATGAAACTTTCAGGTAATGATCAGTACACCAATCCCACTTTGGCTCGCCAAATTTCGTTCTTCTAGGTTAAACCGTTTTTTGGCAGTAAAGCAGTTTCATTTTGAGGTTTCACTCTGTTTTCTCCATATAGGGATACATGTATTTGGAACTCTAAATCAAACACGGTTTGTGCTAGCTCTTTGAAACTTGACACAATAAAGCAGTTTCAAGTTCTATCTCTTATGGTTTTTTTGCTGTTGATGTAGGCCTAAGCAGAGACTGGCGAGAATCACTTTCATGGAAAGGGCCTGGCAAGCTTCCAAAAAACTACGAGTTGCCTGAAATCTCAACACACCCTTTTTCACGCAATCTTGATGAAACTTTCAGGTAATGATCAGTACACCAATCCCACTTGGCTCGCAAATTTCGTTCTTCTAGGTTAAACCGTTCGTTGGCAGTAACCAGTTTCATTTTGAGGTTTCACTCTGTTTTCTCCTTATAGGGATACATGTATTTGGACTCTAAATCAAACACGGTTTGTGCTAGCTCTTTGAAACTTGACACAATAAAGCAGTTTCAAGTTCTATCTCTATGGTTTGTTTGCTGTTGATGTAGCCCTAAGCAGAGACTGGCGAGAATCACTTTCATGTAAAGGGCCTGCCAAGCTTCCAAAAAACTACGAGTTGCCTGAAATCTCAGCACACCCTTTTTCACGCAATCTTGATGAAACTTTCAGGTAATGATCAGTACACCAATCCCACTTGGCTCGCCAAATTTCGTTCTTCTAGGGTTAAACCGTTCGTTGGCAGTAACCGGTTTCATTTTGAGGTTTCACTCTGTTTTCTCCTATAGGGATACATGTATTTGGAAATCTAAATCAAACACGGTTTGTGCTAGCTCTTTGAAACTTGACACAATAAAGCAGTTTCAAAGTTCTATCTCTATGGTTTGTTTGCTGTTGATGTAGCCCTAAGCAGAGACTGGCGAGAATCACTTTCATGGAAAGGGCCTGCCAAGCTTCCAAAAAACTACGAGTTGCCTGAAATCTCAGCACACCCTTTTTCACCCAATCTTGATGAAACTTTCAGGTAATGATCAGTACACCAATCCAGTTGGCTCCCCAAATTTTGTTCTTCTAGATTAAACCGTTCGTTGGCAGTAACCGGTTTTATTTTGAGGTTTCACTCTGTTTCTCCTATAGGGATACATTTATTTGGAACTCTAAATCAAACACGGTTTGTGGTAGCTCTTTAAAACTTGACACAATAAAGCAGTTTCAAGTTCTATCTCTATGGTTTGTTTGCTGTTGATGTAGCCCTAAGCAGAGACTGGCGAGAATCACTTTCATGGAAAGGGCCTGCCAAGCTTCCAAAAAACTACGAGTTGCCTGAAATCTCAGCACACCCTTTTTCACGCAATCTTGATGAAACTTTCAGGTAATGATCAGTACACAATCCCACTTGGCTCGCCAAATTTCGTTCTTCTAGGTTAAACCGTTCGTTGGCAGTAACCGGTTTCATTTTGAGGTTTCACTCTGTTTTCTCCTATAGGGATACATGTATTTGGAACTCTAAATCAAACACGGTTTGTGCTAGCTCTTTGAAACTTGACACAATAAAGCAGTTTCAAGTTCTATCTCTATGGTTTGTTTGCTGTTGATGTAGCCCTAAGCAGAGACTGGCGAGAATCACTTTCATGGAAAGGGCCTGCTAAGCTTCCAAAAAACTACGAGTTGCCAGAATTCAGCACACCCTTTTTCACACCAATCTTGATGAAACTTCCAGGCAATGATCAGTACACCAATCCCACTTGGCTCGCCAAATTTCGTTCTTCTAGGTTAAACCGTTCGTTGGCAGTAACCAGTTTAATTTTGAGGTTTCACTCTGTTTTCTCCTTATAGGGATACATGTATTTGGAACTCTAAATCAAACACGGTTTGTGCTAGCTCTTTGAAACTTGACACAATAAAGCAGTTTCAAGTTCTATCTCTATGGTTTGTTTGCTGTTGATGTAGCCCTAAGCAGAGACTGGCGAGAATCACTTTCATGGAAAGGGCCTGCCAAGCTTCCAAAAAACTACGAGTTGCCTGAAATCTCAGCACACCCTTTTTCACGCAAATCTTGATGAAACTTTCAGGTAATGATCGTACACCAATCCCACTTGGCTCGCCAAATTTCGTTCTTCTAGGTTAAACCGTTCGTTGGCAGTAACCGGTTTCATTTTGAGGTTTCACTCTGTTTTCTCCTATAGGGATACATGTATTTGGAACTCTAAATCAAACACGGTTTGTGCTAGCTCTTTGAAACTTGACACAATAAAGCAGTTTCAAGTTCTATCTCTATGGTTTGTTTGCTGTTGATGTAGCCCTAAGCAGAGACTGGCGAGAATCACTTTCATGGAAAGGGCCTGCTAAGCTTCCAAAAAACTACGAGTTGCCAGAAATCTCAGCACACACTTTTTCACCCAATCTTGATGAAACTTTCAGGCAATGATCAGTACACCAATCCCACTTGGCTCGCCAAATTTCGTTCTTCTAGGTTAAACCGTTCGTTGGCAGTAACCGGTTTCATTTTGAGGTTTCACTCTGTTTTCTCCTATAGGGATACATGTATTTGGAACTCTAAATCAATCACAGTTTTTGCTAGCTCTTTGAAACTTGACACAATAAAGCAGTTTCAAGTTCTATCTCTATGGTTTGTTTGCTGTTGATGTAGCCCTAAGCAGAGACTGGCGAGAATCACTTTCATGGAAAGGGCCTGCCAAGCTTGCAAAAAACTACGAGTTGCCTGAAATCTCAGCACACCCTTTTTCACCCAATCTTGATGAAACTTTCAGGTAATGATCAGTACACCAATCCCACTTGGCTCGCGAAATTTCGTTCTTCTAGGTTAAACCGTTCGTTGGCAGTAACCGGTTTCATTTTGAGGTTTCACTCTGTTTTCTCCTATAGGGATACATGTATTTGGAACTCTAAATCAAACACGGTTTGTGCTAGCTCTTTGAAACTTGACACAATAAAGCAGTTTCAAGTTCTCTCTCTATGGTTTGTTTGCTGTTGATGTAGCCCTAAGCAGAGACTGGCGAGAATCACTTTCATGGAAAGGGCCTGCCAAGCTTCCAAAAAACTACGAGTTGCCAGAAATCTCAGCACACACTTTTTCACCCAATCTTGATGAAACTTTCAGGTAATGATCAGTACACCAATCCTACTGGGCTCGCCAAATTTCGTTCTTCTAGGTTAAACCGTTCCTTGGCAGTAACCAGTTTCATTTTGAGGTTTCACTCTGTTTTCTCCTTATAGGTATACATGTATTTGGAACTCTAAATCAAACACGGTTTGTGCTAGCTCTTTGAAACTTGACACAATAGAGCAGTTTCAAGTTCTATCTCTATGGTTTTTTTGCTGTTGATGTCGCCCTAAGCAGAGACTGGCGTGAATCACTTTCATGGAAAGGGCCTGCCAAGCTTCCAAAAAACTACGAGTTGCCTGAAATCTCAGCACACCCTTTTTCACCCAATCTTGATGAAACTTTCAGGTAATGATCAGTACACCAATCCCACTTGGCTCGCCAAATTTCGTTCTTCTAGGTTAAACCGTTCCTTGGCAGTAACCAGTTTCATTTTGAGGTTTCACTCTGTTTTCTCCTTATAGGGATACATGTATTTGGAACTCTAAATCAAACACGGTTTGTGCTAGCTCTTTGAAACTTGACACAATAAAGCAGTTTCAAGTTCTATCTCTATGGTTTGTTTGCTGTTGATGTAGCCCTAAGCAGAGACTGGCGAGAATCACTTTCATGGAAAGGGCCTGCCAAGCTTCCAAAAAACTACGAGTTGCCTGAAATCTCAGCACACCCTTTTTCACCCAATCTTGATGAAACTTTCAGGTAATGATCAGTACACCAATCCCAGTTGGCTCGCCAAATTTCGTTCTTCTAGGTTAAACCATTCGTTGGCAGTAACCGGTTTCATTTTGAGGTTTCACTCTGTTTTCTCCTATAGGGATACATGTATTTGGAACTCTAAATCAAACACGGTTTGTGCTAGCTCTTTGAAACTTGACACAATAGAGCAGGTTCAAGTTCTATCTCTATGGTTTTTTTGCTGTTGATGTAGCCCTAAGCAGAGACTGGCGTGAATCACTTTCATGGAAAGGGCCTGCCAAGCTTCCAAAAAACTACGAGTTGCCAGAAATCTCAGCACACACTTTTTCACCCAATCTTGATGAAACTTTCAGGTAATGATCAGTACACCAATCCCACTTGGCTCGCCAAATTTGTTTCTTCTAGATTAAACCGTTCGTTGGCAGTAACCGGTTTCATTTTGAGGTTTCACTCTGTTTTCTCCTATACAATTACATGTATTTGGAACTCTAAATCAAACACGGTTTGTGCTAGCTCTTTGAAACTTGACACAATAAAGCAGTTTCAAGTTCTATCTCTATGGTTTGTTTGCTGTTGATGTAGCCCTAAGCAGAGACTGGCGAGAATCACTTTCATAGAAAGGGCCTGCCAAGCTTCCAAAAAACTACGAGTTGCCTGAAATCTCAGCACACCCTTTTTCACCCAATCTTGATGAAAATTTCAGGTAATGATCAGTACACCAATCCCACTTTGCTCGCGAAATTTCGTTCTTCTAGGTTAAACCGTTCGTTGGCAGTAACCGGTTTCATTTTGAGGTTTCACTCTGTTTTCTCCTATAGGGATACATGTATTTGGAACTCTAAATCAAACACGGTTTGTGCTAGCTCTTTGAAACTTGACACAATAAAGCAGTTTCAAGTTCTATCTCTATGGTTTGTTTGCTGTTGATGTAGCCCTAAGCAGAGACTGGCGAGAATCACTTTCATGGAAAGGGCCTGCCAAGCTTCCAAAAAACTACGAGTTGCCTGAAATCTCAGCACACACTTTTTCACCCAATCTTGATGAAACTTTCAGGTAATGATCAGTACTCCAATCCTACTTGGCTCGCCAAATTTCGTTCTTCTAGGTTAAACCGTTCGTTGGCAGTAACCGGTTTCATTTTGAGGTTTCACTCTGTTTTCTCCTATAGGGATACATGTATTTGGAACTCTAAATCAAACACGGTTTGTGCTAGCTCTTTGAAACTTGACACAATAAAGCAGTTTCAAGTTCTATCTCTATGGTTTGTTTGCTGTTGATGTAGCCCTAAGCAGAGACTGGCGAGAATCACTTTAATGGAAAGGTCCTGCCAAGCTTCCAAAAAACTACGAGTTGCCTGAAATCTCAGCACACACTTTTTCACCCAATCTTGATGAAACTTTCAGGTACTGATCAGTACACCAATCCCACTTGGCTCGCCAAATTTCGTTCTTCTAGGTTAAACCGTTCGTTGGCAGTAACCGGTTTCATTTTGAGGTTTCACTCTGTTTTCTCCTATAGGGATACATGTATTTGGAACTCTAAATCAAACACGGTTTGTGCTAGCTCATTGAAACTTGACACAATAAAGCAGTTTCAAGTTCTGTCTCTATGGTTTGTTTGCTGTTGATGTAGCCCTAAGCAGAGACTGGCGAGAATCACTTTCATGGAAAGGGCCTGCCAAGCTTCCAAAAACTACGAGTTGCCTGAAATCTCAGCACACACTTTTTCACCCAATCTTGATGAAACTTTCAGGTTATGATCAGTACTCCAATCCCACTTGGCTCGCCAAATTTCGTTCTTCTAGGTTAAACCGTTCGTTGGCAGTAACCGGTTTCATTTTGAGGTTTCACTCTGTTTTCTCCTATAGGGATACATGTATTTGGAACTCTAAATCAAACATGGTTTGTGCTAGCTCTTTGAAACTTGACACAATAAAGCAGTTTCAAGTTCTATCTGTATGGTTTGTTTGCTGTTGATGTAGCCCTAAGCAGAGACTGGCGAGAATCACTTTCATGGAAAGGGCCTGCCAAGCTTCCAAAAAACTACGAGTTGCCTGAAATCTCAGCACACACTTTTTCACCCAATCTTGATGAAACTTTCAGGTAATGATCAGTACACCAATCCCAGTTGGCTCGCCAAAGTTTGTTCTTCTAGGTTAAACCGTTCGTTGGCAGTAACCGGTTTTATTTTGAGGTTTCACTCTGTTTTCTCCTATAGGGATACATTTATTTGGAACTCTAAATCAAACACGGTTTGTGGTAGCTCTTTGAAACTTGACACAATAAAGCAGTTTCAAGTTCTATCTCTATGGTTTGTTTGCTGTTGATGTAGCCCTAAGCAGAGACTGTCGAGAATCACTTTCATGGAAAGGGCCTGCCAAGCTTCCAAAAAACTACGAGTGCCTGAAATCTCAGCACACACTTTTTCACCCAATCTTGTTGAAACTTTCAGGTAATGATCAGTACACCAATCCCACTTGGCTCGCCAAATTTCGTTCTTCTAGGTTAAACCGTTCGTTGGCAGTAACCGGTTTCATTTTGAGGTTTCACTCTGTTTCTCCTATAGGGATACATGTATTTGGAACTCTAAATCAAACACGGTTTGTGCTAGCTCTTTGAAACTTGACACAATAAAGCAGTTTCAAGTTCTGTCTCTATGGTTTGTTTGATGTTGATGTAGCCCTAAGCAGAGAGTGGCGAGAATCACTTTCATGGAAAGGGCCTGCCAAGCTTCCAAAAAACTAAGAGTTGCCTGAAATCTCAGCACACCCTTTTTCACGCAATCTTGATGAAACTTTCAGGTAATGATCAGTACACCAATCCCACTTGGCTCCCCAAATTTCGTTCTTCTAGGTTAAACCGTTCGTTGGCAGTAACCGGTTTCATTTTGAGGTTTCACTCTGTTTTCTCCTATAGGGATACATGTATTTGGAACTCTAAATCAAACACGGTTTGTGCTAGCTCATTGAAACTTGACACAATAAAGCAGTTTCAAGTTCTATCTCTATGGTTTGTTTGCTGTTGATGTAGCCCTAAGCAGAGACTGGCGAGAATCACTTTCATGGAAAGGGCCTGCCAAGCTTCCAAAAAACTACGAGTTGCCTGAAATCTCAGCACACCCTTTTTCACCCAATCTTGATGAAACTTTCAGGTAATGATCAGTACACCAATCCCAGTTGGCTCGCCAAATTTCGTTCTTCTAGGTTAAACCATTCGTTGGCAGTAACCGGTTTCATTTTGAGGTTTCACTCTGTTTTCTCCTATAGGGATACATGTATTTGGAACTCTAAATCAAACACGGTTTGTGCTAGCTCTTTGAAACTTGACACAATAAAGCAGTTTCAAGTTCTATCTCTATGGTTTGTTTGCTGTTGATGTAGCCCTAAGCAGAGACTGGCGAGAATCACTTTCATGGAAAGGGCCTGCCAAGCTTCCAAAAAACTACGAGTTGCCAGAAATCTCAGCACACACTTTTTCACCCAATCTTGATGAAACTTTCAGGTAATGATCAGTACACCAATCCTACTTGGCTCGCCACATTTCGTTCTTCTAGGTTAAACCGTTCCTTGGCAGTAACCAGTTTCATTTTGAGGTTTCACTCTGTTTTCTCCTTATAGGGATACATGTATTTGGAACTCTAAATCAAACACGGTTTGTGCTAGCTCTTTGAAACTTGACACAATAAAGCAGTTTCAAGTTCTATCTCTATGGTTTGTTTGCTGTTGATGTAGCCCTAAGCAGAGACTGGCGAGAATCACTTTCATGGAAAGGGCCTGCCAAGCTTCCAAAAAACTACGAGTTGCCTGAAATCTCAGCACACCCTTTTTCACCCAATCTTGATGAAACTTTCAGGTAATGATCAGTACACCAATCCCAGTTGGCTCGCCAAATTTCGTTCTTCTAGGTTAAACCATTCGTTGGCAGTAACCGGTTTCATTTTGAGGTTTCACTCTGTTTTCTCCTATAGGGATACATGTATTTGGAACTCTAAATCAAACACGGTTAGTGCTAGCTCTTTGAAACTTGACACAATAAAGCAGTTTCAAGTTCTATCTCTATGGTTTGTTTGCTGTTGATGTAGCCCTAAGCAGAGACTGGCGAGAATCACTTTCATGGAAAGGGCCTGCCAAGCTTCCAAAAAACTACGAGTTGCCAGAAATCTCAGCACACACTTTTTCACCCAATCTTGATGAAACTTTCAGGAAATAATCAGTACACCAATCCCAGTTGGCTCGCCAAATTTTGTTCTTCTAGGTTAAACCGTTCGTTGGCAGTAACCGGTTTTATTTTGAGGTTTCACTCTGTTTTCTCCTATAGGGAAACATGTATTTGGAACTCTAAATCAAACACGGTTTGTGCTAGCTCTTTGAAACTTGACATAATAAAGCAGTTTCAAGTTCTATCTCTATGGTTTGTTTGCTGTTGATGTAGCCCTAAACAGAGACTTGCGAGAATCACTTTCATGGAAAGGGCCTGCCAAGCTTCCAAAAAACTACGAGTTGCCTGAAATCTCAGTACACCCTTTTTCACCCAATCTTGATGAAACTTTCAGGTAATGATCAGTACACCAATCCCACTTGGCTCGCCAAATTTCGTTCTTCTAGGTTAAACCGTTCGTTGGCAGTAACCGGTTTCATTTTGAGGTTTCACTCTGTTTTCTCCTATAGGGATACATGTATTTGGAACTCTAAATCAAACATGGTTTGTGCTAGCTCTTTGAAACTTGACACAATAAAGCAGTTTCAAGTTCTATCTTTATGGTTTGTTTGCTGTTGATGTAGCCCTAAGCAGAGACTGGCGAGAATCACTTTCATGGAAAGGGCCTGCCAAGCTTCCAAAAAACTACGAGTTGCCTGAAATCTCAGCACACCCTTTTTCACCCAATCTTGATGAAACTTTCAGGTAATGATCAGTACACCAATCCCAGTTGGCTCGCCAACGTTTGTTCTTCTAGGTTAAACCGTTCGTTGGCAGTAACCGGTTTTATTTTGAGGTTTCACTCTGTTTTCTCCTATAGGGATACATGTATTTGGAACTCTAAATCAAACACGGTTTGTGGTAGCTCTTTGATACTTGACACAATAAAGCAGTTTCAAGTTCTATCTCTATGGTTTGTTTGCTGTTGATGTAGCCCTAAGCAGAGACTGTCGAGAATCACTTTCATGGAAAGGGCCTGCCAAGCTTCCAAAAAACTACGAGTGCCTGAAATCTCAGCACACACTTTTTCACCCAATCTTGATGAAACTTTCAGGTAATGATCAGTACACCAATCCCACTTGGCTCACCACATTTCGTTCTTCTAGGTTAAACCGTTCGTTGGCAGTAACCGGTTTCATTTTGAGGTTTCACTCTGGTTTCTCCTATAGGGATACATGTATTTGGAACTCTGAATCAAACACGGTTTGTGCTAGCTCTTTGAAACTTGACACAATAAAGCAGTTTCAAGTTCTGTCTCTATGGTTTGTTTGCTGTTGATGTAGCCCTAAGCAGAGAGTGGCGAGAATCACTTTCATGGAAAGGGCCTGCCAAGCTTCCAAAAACTAAGAGTTGCCTGAAATCTCAGCACACCCTTTTTCACGCAATCTTGATGAAACTTTCAGGTAATGATCAGTACACCAATCCCACTTGGCTCCCCAAATTTCGTTCTTCTAGGTTAAACCGTTCGTTGGCAGTAACCGGTTTCATTTTGAGGTTTCACTCTGTTTTCTCCTATAGGGATACATGTATTTGGAACTCTAAATCAAACACGGTTTGTGCTAGCTCATTGAAACTTGACACAATAAAGCAGTTTCAAGTTCTATCTCTATGGTTTGTTTGCTGTTGATGTAGCCCTAAGCAGAGACTGGCGAGAATCACTTTCATGGAAAGGGCCTGCCAAGCTTCCAAAAAACTACGAGTTGCCTGAAATCTCAGCACACCCTTTTTCACCCAATATTGATGAAACTTTCAGGTAATGATCAGTACACCAATCCAACTTGGCTCGCCAAATTTCGTTCTTCTAGGTTAAACCGTTCGTTGGCAGTAACCGGTTTCATTTTGAGGTTTCACTCTGTTTTCTCCTATAGGGATACATGTATTTGGAACTCTAAATCAAACACGGTTTGTGCTAGCTCTTTGAAACTTGACACAATAAAGCAGTTTCAAGTTCTATCTCTATGGTTTGTTTCCTGTTGATGTAGCCCTAAGCAGAGACTGGCGAGAATCACTTTCATGGAAAGGGCCTGCCAAGCTTCCAAAAAACTACGAGTTGCCTGAAATCTCAGCACACCCTTTTTCACCCAATCTTGATGAAACTTTCAGGTAATGATCAGTACACCAATCCCACTTGGCTCGCCAAATTTTGTTCTTCTAGGTTAAACCGTTCGTTGGCAGTAACCGGTTTTATTTTGAGGTTTCACTCTGTTTTCTCCTATAGGGATACATGTATTTGGAACTCTAAATCAAACACGGTTTCTGGTAGCTCTTTGAAACTTGACACAATAAAGCAGTTTCAAGTTCTATCTCTATGGTTTGTTTGCTGTTGATGTAGCCCTAAGCAGAGACTGGCGAGAATCACTTTCATGGAAAGGGCCTGCCAAGCTTCCAAAAAACTACGAGTTGCCTGAAATCTCAGCACACCCTTTTTCACCCAATCTTGATGAAACTTTCAGGTAATGATCAGTACACCAATCCCACTTGGCTCGCCAAATTTCGTTCTTCTAGGTTAAACCGTTTGTTGGCAGTAACCGGTTTCATTTTGAGGTTTCACTCTGTTTTCTCCTATAGGGATACATGTATTTGGAACTCTAAATCAAACACGGTTTTATGCTAGCTCTTTGAAACTTGACACAATAAAGCAGTTTCAAGTTATGTCTCTATGGTTTGTTTGCTGTTGATGTAGCCCTAAGCAGAGACTGGCGAGAATCACTTTCATGGAAAGGGCCTGCCAAGCTTCCAAAAAACTACGAGTTTCCTGAAATCTCAGCACACACTTTTTCACCCAATCTTGATGAAACTTTCAGGTAATGATCAGTACACCAATCCCACTTGGCTCCCCAAATTTCGTTCTTCTAGGTTAAACCGTTCGTTGGCAGTAACCGGTTTCATTTTGAGGTTTCACTCTGTTTTCTCCTATAGGGATACATGTATTTGGAACTCTAAATCAAACACGGTTTGTGCTAGCTCTTCGAAACTTGACACAATAAAGCAGTTTCAAGTTCTATCTCTATGGTTTGTTTGCTGTTGATGTAGCCCTAAGCAGAGACTGGCGAGAATCACTTTCATGGAAAGGGCCTGCCAAGCTTCCAAAAAACTACGAGTTGCCTGAAATCTCAGCACACCCTTTTTCACCCAATCTTGATGAAACTTTCAGGTAATGATCAGTACACCAATCCCACTTGGCTCGCCAAATTTCGTTCTCCTAGGTTAAACCGTTCGTTGGCAGTAACCGGTTTCATTTTGAGGTTTCACTCTGTTTTCTCCTATAGGGAAACATGTATTTGGAACTCTAAATCAAACACGGTTTGTGCTAGCTCTTTGAAACTTGACACAATAAAGCAGTTTCAAGTTCTCTCTCTATGGTTTGTTTGCTATTGATGTAGCCCTAAGCAGAGACTGGCGAGAATCACGTTCATGGAAAGGGCCTGCCAAGCTTCCAAAAAACTACGAGTTGCCAGAAATCTCAGCACACACTTTTTCACCCAATCTTGATGAAACTTTCAGGTAATGATCAGTACACCAATATTACTTGGCTCGCCAAATTTCGTTCTTCTAGGTTAAACCGTTCCTTGGCAGTAACCAGTTTCATTTTGAGGTTTCACTCTGTTTTCTCCTATAGGGATACATGTATTTGGAACTCTAAATCAAACACGGTTTGTGCTAGCTCTTTGAAACTTGACACAATAAAGCAGTATCAAGTTCTATCTCTATGGTTTGTTTCCTGTTGATGTAGCCCTAAGCAGAGACTGGCGAGAATCACTTTCATGGAAAGGGCCTGCCAAGCTTCCAAAAAACTACGAGTTGCCTGAAATCTCAGCACACCCTTTTTCACCCAATCTTGATGAAACTTTCAGGTAATGATCAGTACACCAATCCCACTTGGCTCGTCAAATTTTGTTCTTCTAGGTTAAACCGTTCGTTGGCAGTAACCGGTTTTATTTTGAGGTTTCACTCTGTTTTCTCCTATAGGGATACATGTATTTGGAACTCTAAATCAAACACGGTTTCTGGTAGCTCTTTGAAACTTGACACAATAAAGCAGTTTCAAGTTCTATCTATATGGTTTGTTTGCTGTTGATGTAGCCCTAAGCAGAGACTGGCGAGAATCACTTTCATGGAAAGGGCCTGCCAAGCTTCCAAAAAACTACGAGTTGCCTGAAATCTCAGCACACCCTTTTTCACCCAATCTTGATGAAACTTTCAGGTAATGATCAGTACACCAGTCCCACTTGGCTCGCCAAATTTCGTTCTTCTAGGTTAAACCGTTCGTTGGCAGTAACCGGTTTCATTTTGAGGTTTCACTCTGTTTTCACCTATAGGGATACATGTATTTGGAACTCTAAATCAAACACGGTTTGTGCTAGCTCTTTGAAACTTGACACAATAAAGCAGTTTCAAGTTCTATCTCTATGGTTTGTTTGCTGTTGATGTAGCCCTAAGCAGAGACTGGCGAGAATCACTTTCATGGAAAGGGCCTGCCAAGCTTCCAAAAAACTAAGAGTTGCCTGAAATCTCAGCACACCCTTTTTCACGCAATCTTGATGAAACTTTCAGGTAATGATCAGTACACCAATCCCACTTGGCTCCCCAAATTTCGTTCTTCTAGGTTAAACCGTTCGTTGGCAGTAACCGGTTTCATTTTGAGGTTTCACTCTGTTTTCTCCTATAGGGATACATGTATTTGGAACTCTAAATCAAACACGGTTTGTGCTAGCTCATTGAAACTTGACACAATAAAGCAGTTTCAAGTTCTATCTCTATGGTTTGTTTGCTGTTGATGTAGCCCTAAGCAGAGACTGGCGAGAATCACTTTCATGGAAAGGGCCTGCCAAGCTTCCAAAAAACTACGAGTTGCCTGAAATCTCAGCACACCCTTTTTCACCCAATCTTGATGAAACTTTCAGGTAATGATCAGTACACCAATCCCACTTGGCTCGCCAAATTTCGTTCTTCTAGGTTAAACCGTTTGTTGGCAGTAACCGGTTTCATTTTGAGGTTTCACTCTGTTTTCTCCTATAGGGATACATGTATTTGGAACTCTAAATCAAACACGGTTTTATGCTAGCTCTTTGAAACTTGACACAATAAAGCAGTTTCAAGTTATGTCTCTATGGTTTGTTTGCTGTTGATGTAGCCCTAAGCAGAGACTGGCGAGAATCACTTTCATGGAAAGGGCCTGCCAAGCTTCCAAAAAACTACGAGTTGCCTGAAATCTCAGCACACACTTTTTCACCCAATCTTGATGAAACTTTCAGGTAATGATCAGTACACCAATCCCACTTGGCTCGCCAAATTTCGTTCTCCTAGGTTAAACCGTTCGTTGGCAGTAACCGGTTTCATTTTGAGGTTTCACTCTGTTTTCTCCTATAGGGAAACATGTATTTGGAACTCTAAATCAAACACGGTTTGTGCTAGCTCTTTGAAACTTGACACAATAAAGCAGTTTCAAGTTCTCTCTCTATGGTTTGTTTGCTATTGATGTAGCCCTAAGCAGAGACTGGCGAGAATCACGTTCATGGAAAGGGCCTGCCAAGCTTCCAAAAAACTACGAGTTGCCAGAAATCTCAGCACACACTTTTTCACCCAATCTTGATGAAACTTTCAGGTAATGATCAGTACACCAATATTACTTGGCTCGCCAAATTTCGTTCTTCTAGGTTAAACCGTTCCTTGGCAGTAACCAGTTTCATTTTGAGGTTTCACTCTGTTTTCTCCTATAGGGATACATGTATTTGGAACTCTAAATCAAACACGGTTTGTGCTAGCTCTTTGAAACTTGACACAATAAAGCAGTATCAAGTTCTATCTCTATGGTTTGTTTCCTGTTGATGTAGCCCTAAGCAGAGACTGGCGAGAATCACTTTCATGGAAAGGGCCTGCCAAGCTTCCAAAAAACTACGAGTTGCCTGAAATCTCAGCACACCCTTTTTCACCCAATCTTGATGAAACTTTCAGGTAATGATCAGTACACCAATCCCACTTGGCTCGTCAAATTTTGTTCTTCTAGGTTAAACCGTTCGTTGGCAGTAACCGGTTTTATTTTGAGGTTTCACTCTGTTTTCTCCTATAGGGATACATGTATTTGGAACTCTAAATCAAACACGGTTTCTGGTAGCTCTTTGAAACTTGACACAATAAAGCAGTTTCAAGTTCTATCTATATGGTTTGTTTGCTGTTGATGTAGCCCTAAGCAGAGACTGGCGAGAATCACTTTCATGGAAAGGGCCTGCCAAGCTTCCAAAAAACTACGAGTTGCCTGAAATCTCAGCACACCCTTTTTCACCCAATCTTGATGAAACTTTCAGGTAATGATCAGTACACCAATCCCACTTGGCTCGCCAAATTTCGTTCTTCTAGGTTAAACCGTTCGTTGGCAGTAACCGGTTTCATTTTGAGGTTTCACTCTGTTTTCACCTATAGGGATACATGTATTTGGAACTCTAAATCAAACACGGTTTGTGCTAGCTCTTTGAAACTTGACACAATAAAGCAGTTTCAAGTTCTATCTCTATGGTTTGTTTGCTGTTGATGTAGCCCTAAGCAGAGACTGGCGAGAATCACTTTCATGGAAAGGGCCTGCCAAGCTTCCAAAAAACTACGAGTTGCCTGAAATCTCAGCACACCCTTTTTCACCCAATCTTGATGAAACTTTCAGGTAATGATCAGTACACCAATCCCACTTGGCTCGCCAAATTTCGTTCTTCTAGGT
>NW_027521961.1:0-41135 GCF_052094955.1 Ictidomys tridecemlineatus
ATATCATCTCTTCTATCCTCATAATGGTGACAGTGATCCTACACAGGGGGCCCCTAACTCAGGGTCACAAAAGAAAACAAGTGTCTCACCAGGAGAGGCATAAGGACAGGATTGTGCTTTGTGGGAGTCAAGAACTGTCAGGCCTGCGAATGTGGAATGAAGAACTAGAAAGCAAAGCCAAAAAGTAGCCACTGGAAGCTGGAAGAGAGATTTTCATGAGCCCAAATAAACCACTGTTTGAGTGCTGACTAGACTTTTTCAGTCAAGAGTGGGCATTGGTACAGCTGGGCCCTTTTGACTTTCAGGAGTCAGCTCTATTCTGATTCCCATAGTGGATGTACTAATAAGCATCCTCACCAACAATGTTGAAGCATTTCTATTTCCACATGATCATCAATGTGTATTATTTGTGTTCTCAACATTGCCTTCCCGAGTGGGGTAAGATGGACTCGCTGGTGAAATTTGATCTGCATGTCCCTCATGTGTGAAGACTGGGATTGTTAGGACCTTGAGGAGCTGAGCGATTATCCATGTTCCTTTGTGTACTTCGTGATCATGTGCCATTGGGTAAATGGGTGGTTTGTCTTCCCACAGCTCAGTACCTTTAGCTGTTTATATATTTAGTATGCCAATCCACTGTCCAAGAGAAACTGGCAAAAACTCATCTCCTAGGCTATATGCCTTCTCCTCACCCTGTGAATGGTTTTCTTTGCTGTTCTGCAGATTGAATTTGGATGCACTCATGTTTACCTCTTCTTGGGAGCACGTTCTCACGTGCAATATTCCTCTTCCTAAAGTCTTATTTGATGCCTCTATTTGGAGGTGTATTCCCTGTATTCCTTCCAATGACTGCCATGTTTCTCATTTGTTATATCTAGGTTTGTTATCGCTCTTGTGTTGTGTTGTGCACAAAGAGAAACAGACACCTAGTTTCACTCTTCTTGGTATGGATATCCAGTTTACCCCATTCCATCCGTTGTTTTGCTTTTGCCTTGGATTAAACATGTACATGATAGTTGGGTTCCAGTGGACATATTCATACACGTATATTTTTTTTACACCATTCAGACCCTGGTTCCTCCCTCTCGTTTCCCTGCACCCTCAACTGGCTCTAATCTACTGGTCTATCTACCGTTCATTCATTTATTTAGTGGTTTTTGATAGATATATATGGAATTGCCATTCACCATGATATAATTTCAGGCTTGTAGAGAATTTTCCTCAACATTCCCTCCACTACCCTAACTCTTGTGTCCTCCCAAAGACCTTTTTCTGCTCTGCTAGGCTTTGCTTTCACTTCAGGATATCCATGCCTACCTTGGTCCTAGTAGGTTGCTTTACCTTCAGCCTTGATTGGAATCTTTTCAATGCTCCATATTCTCCTATGACTTATTGATTTGAGCATGGGATTCTCCGCATCCTTCCCCTCATCGAAAATGGTATCAGTTCATTCTTCAACATATGCTAAAACTTGTTCGTGTATATACGCCTCATTGTACCATCCATTCAATATGTCGCTGCTGGTAAGGTTCATGCGGCTACACACATTGGTACACTTGTGTCCCTGCTGGTCAGCTGAACACAAGAGAGGCGTGGATATCCAGATCCTGGGGTGGTTCCATTGCTTGTTTTTGGAGGAATCTCCGTAGTGCTTCCCACAGTGGTTGCTCTAATGTGTGGTTGCCCTAATGTGTGGTTGCCCTATCGTCTGCTGTTTTGCATCTCTGGAGCCCAAATTGCATCCCAAGATGAATCGCATGGGATCCTAGTGGTGTCCTATCTTTTTCCTGTGCTTTGGTAAGTGAATTCCCGATGTTTTACTAAGATCTTCTGCATTTGTTTGCATGAGGATGATTGGCCTCAAGTTTGGTTTCCTGGTGGGTCTTTGTCTGGTTTTGGAATCGGGGTGATGCGGCCTTCCTAGAATGAGTCTCTCCGGGTTCCCTCCTATTCTTTATAATGGAATGGTTTCAGGGGTTTCCCATTAACTCTTTATAAAAGGACTGGTTGAAGTGGGCTCAGCTTTCATCAGTTCCGTGGCTTTCCTTTGTTGGTAGGGTTCAGCGTATCTTCAATTTCGTTGCTTGATTTGGATCTGTTTAATTTTCGCATGTGCATTTGGGTCTGCAATGCTGGTATAAGTTTCCCAAATAGTTTCTGATTATCCTCTGTATTTCATCGTGCTCCCCGGTGATCGATCCTTTTCATTCCAAATTTCAGGAAATTGAGTCTTGTCCTCCTGTCTTTGGATAGTGTGCATAAAGTTTGATCTAATTTACGTTTGGTGTCAGAGAACCAAGTTTGTATATTGTTGATTTTGTTGGAACTTTGTTGTTTCCATTTCTTAAAGTTTGGTTCTGATTTGAATTATTTGCCATCAAGGGCTGCTTTCAGTGTTGATTTCTTCTTTCTCCATGGCCTTGATATGTAACGGGAGGTTTGTGTTTGGGAGATTTTCTGTTCTCTTAAGGAATAAGATCAGGGCTCTGAACCTTCTTCTCTGAACCACGTTCCGAGTATCCCTGGGTTGTGGATAGGTTGTGTGGCTCTTCTCAGTAACCTTGAAGTATTGTTTATTCCATCTCTCGTGTCTTCTGCTCTCCAGTAGTTGATCACTCAGTGGAGGGGGCTTGAGGGGCTCCTGTGTCTTTATTCTACTGTTGATTTCTGATTTCATTGCATAAAAGTCTGATGGAACGCCAGGCATGCTCCCTAATTTTTTCCTATGAACTGATCCTTGCTTTGTGGCATCAGATGTGGTGTGTTTCAGAAAACTACCTCTGTGCTTCTGAGAAGAAAGTGTCTTTATAGTGCTTGCTAATTCCTGGCATCCTGTGTTTTTCCTTCCCAGAATGCCCCTGAAGAAAAAGAGGAAGTATGTGAAAATTTCCGGCAATCCAGGAATCATGGTAATGTCTTTGAAGACTGCCAAATGTGCTATTGATTGACTTACAGTGACACAGAGTTTATGTGTGTTCATGTGTGTTTGACTTTGACTTCTTCCCAAAACAGGTAAAATCGACCTCGGGAAACAAGAACAGCGAGCCTTGATGGAAAACAAGCATTCTGAGACTGAAAGAGAACATGTGGCTTCCACCTCCCGTTTGGTGCATGCCACCAAGAAGGGCTTGCGTGATGCTACCCCTTCATCACCTGACCCCAAAGTAAGCCATGTTTTAATACTTGTTTCTTGTCCCCTGGCCACATCTTTGATTTCTTCTTCTGTTTCTTGTTGGTTTGTTTTTAGCATATCATCTCTTCTATCCTCATAATGGTGACAGTGATCCTACACAGGGGGCCCCTAACTCAGGGTCACAAAAGAAAACAAGTGTCTCACCAGGAGAGGCATAAGGACAGGATTGTGCTTTGTGGGAGTCAAGAACTGTCAGGCCTGCGAATGTGGAATGAAGAACTAGAAAGCAAAGCCAAAAAGTAGCCACTGGAAGCTGGAAGAGAGATTTTCATGAGCCCAAATAAACCACTGTTTGAGTGCTGACTAGACTTTTTCAGTCAAGAGTGGGCATTGGTACAGCTGGGCCCTTTTGACTTTCAGGAGTCAGCTCTATTCTGATTCCCATAGTGGATGTAGTAATAAGCATCCTCACCAACAATGTTGAAGCATTTCTATTTCCACATGATCATCAATGTGTATTATTTGTGTTCTCAACATTGCCTTCCCGAGTGGGGTAAGATGGACTCGCTGGTGAAATTTGATCTGCATGTCCCTCATGTGTGAAGACTGGGATTGTTAGGACCTTGAGGAGCTGAGCGATTATCCATGTTCCTTTGTGTACTTCGTGATCATGTGCCATTGGGTAAATGGGTGGTTTGTCTTCCCACAGCTCAGTACCTTTAGCTGTTTATATATTTAGTATGCCAATCCACTGTCCAAGAGAAACTGGCAAAAACTCATCTCCTAGGCTATATGCCTTCTCCTCACCCTGTGAATGGTTTTCTTTGCTGTTCTGCAGATTGAATTTGGATGCACTCATGTTTACCTCTTCTTGGGAGCACGTTCTCACGTGCAATATTCCTCTTCCTAAAGTCTTATTTGATGCCTCTATTTGGAGGTGTATTCCCTGTATTCCTTCCAATGACTGCCATGTTTCTCATTTGTTATATCTAGGTTTGTTATCGCTCTTGTGTTGTGTTGTGCACAAAGAGAAACAGACACCTAGTTTCACTCTTCTTGGTATGGATATCCAGTTTACCCCATTCCATCCGTTGTTTTGCTTTTGCCTTGGATTAAACATGTACATGATAGTTGGGTTCCAGTGGACATATTCATACACGTATATTTTTTTTACACCATTCAGACCCTGGTTCCTCCCTCTCGTTTCCCTGCACCCTCAACTGGCTCTAATCTACTGGTCTATCTACCGTTCATTCATTTATTTAGTGGTTTTTGATAGATATATATGGAATTGCCATTCACCATGATATAATTTCAGGCTTGTAGAGAATTTTCCTCAACATTCCCTCCACTACCCTAACTCTTGTGTCCTCCCAAAGACCTTTTTCTGCTCTGCTAGGCTTTGCTTTCACTTCAGGATATCCATGCCTACCTTGGTCCTAGTAGGTTGCTTTACCTTCAGCCTTGATTGGAATCTTTTCAATGCTCCATATTCTCCTATGACTTATTGATTTGAGCATGGGATTCTCCGCATCCTTCCCCTCATCGAAAATGGTATCAGTTCATTCTTCAACATATGCTAAAACTTGTTCGTGTATATACGCCTCATTGTACCATCCATTCAATATGTCGCTGCTGGTAAGGTTCATGCGGCTACACACATTGGTACACTTGTGTCCCTGCTGGTCAGCTGAACACAAGAGAGGCGTGGATATCCAGATCCTGGGGTGGTTCCATTGCTTGTTTTTGGAGGAATCTCCGTAGTGCTTCCCACAGTGGTTGCTCTAATGTGTGGTTGCCCTAATGTGTGGTTGCCCTATCGTCTGCTGTTTTGCATCTCTGGAGCCCAAATTGCATCCCAAGATGAATCGCATGGGATCCTAGTGGTGTCCTATCTTTTTCCTGTGCTTTGGTAAGTGAATTCCCGATGTTTTACTAAGATCTTCTGCATTTGTTTGCATGAGGATGATTGGCCTCAAGTTTGGTTTCCTGGTGGGTCTTTGTCTGGTTTTGGAATCGGGGTGATGCGGCCTTCCTAGAATGAGTCTCTCCGGGTTCCCTCCTATTCTTTATAATGGAATGGTTTCAGGGGTTTCCCATTAACTCTTTATAAAAGGACTGGTTGAAGTGGGCTCAGCTTTCATCAGTTCCGTGGCTTTCCTTTGTTGGTAGGGTTCAGCGTATCTTCAATTTCGTTGCTTGATTTGGATCTGTTTAATTTTCGCATGTGCATTTGGGTCTGCAATGCTGGTATAAGTTTCCCAAATAGTTTCTGATTATCCTCTGTATTTCATCGTGCTCCCCGGTGATCGATCCTTTTCATTCCAAATTTCAGGAAATTGAGTCTTGTCCTCCTGTCTTTGGATAGTGTGCATAAAGTTTGATCAAATTTACGTTTGGTGTCAGAGAACCAAGTTTGTATATTGTTGATTTTGTTGGAACTTTGTTGTTTCCATTTCTTAAAGTTTGGTTCTGATTTGAATTATTTGCCATCAAGGGCTGCTTTCAGTGTTGATTTCTTCTTTCTCCATGGCCTTGATATGTAACGGGAGGTTTGTGTTTGGGAGATTTTCTGTTCTCTTAAGGAATAAGATCAGGGCTCTGAACCTTCTTCTCTGAACCACGTTCCGAGTATCCCTGGGTTGTGGATAGGTTGTGTGGCTCTTCTCAGTAACCTTGAAGTATTGTTTATTCCATCTCTCGTGTCTTCTGCTCTCCAGTAGTTGATCACTCAGTGGAGGGGGCTTGAGGGGCTCCTGTGTCTTTATTCTACTGTTGATTTCTGATTTCATTGCATAAAAGTCTGATGGAACGCCAGGCATGCTCCCTAATTTTTTCCTATGAACTGATCCTTGCTTTGTGGCATCAGATGTGGTGTGTTTCAGAAAACTACCTCTGTGCTTCTGAGAAGAAAGTGTCTTTATAGTGCTTGCTAATTCCTGGCATCCTGTGTTTTTCCTTCCCAGAATGCCCCTGAAGAAAAAGAGGAAGTATGTGAAAATTTCCGGCAATCCAGGAATCATGGTAATGTCTTTGAAGACTGCCAAATGTGCTATTGATTGACTTACAGTGACACAGAGTTTATGTGTGTTCATGTGTGTTTGACTTTGACTTCTTCCCAAAACAGGTAAAATCGACCTCGGGAAACAAGAACAGCGAGCCTTGATGGAAAACAAGCATTCTGAGACTGAAAGAGAACATGTGGCTTCCACCTCCCGTTTGGTGCATGCCACCAAGAAGGGCTTGCGTGATGCTACCCCTTCATCACCTGACCCCAAAGTAAGCCATGTTTTAATACTTGTTTCTTGTCCCCTGGCCACATCTTTGATTTCTTCTTCTGTTTCTTGTTGGTTTGTTTTTAGCATATCATCTCTTCTATCCTCATAATGGTGACAGTGATCCTACACAGGGGGCCCCTAACTCAGGGTCACAAAAGAAAACAAGTGTCTCACCAGGAGAGGCATAAGGACAGGATTGTGCTTTGTGGGAGTCAAGAACTGTCAGGCCTGCGAATGTGGAATGAAGAACTAGAAAGCAAAGCCAAAAAGTAGCCACTGGAAGCTGGAAGAGAGATTTTCATGAGCCCAAATAAACCACTGTTTGAGTGCTGACTAGACTTTTTCAGTCAAGAGTGGGCATTGGTACAGCTGGGCCCTTTTGACTTTCAGGAGTCAGCTCTATTCTGATTCCCATAGTGGATGTAGTAATAAGCATCCTCACCAACAATGTTGAAGCATTTCTATTTCCACATGATCATCAATGTGTATTATTTGTGTTCTCAACATTGCCTTCCCGAGTGGGGTAAGATGGACTCGCTGGTGAAATTTGATCTGCATGTCCCTCATGTGTGAAGACTGGGATTGTTAGGACCTTGAGGAGCTGAGCGATTATCCATGTTCCTTTGTGTACTTCCTGATCATGTGCCATTGGGTAAATGGGTGGTTTGTCTTCCCACAGCTCAGTACCTTTAGCTGTTTATATATTTAGTATGCCAATCCACTGTCCAAGAGAAACTGGCAAAAACTCATCTCCTAGGCTATATGCCTTCTCCTCACCCTGTGAATGGTTTTCTTTGCTGTTCTGCAGATTGAATTTGGATGCACTCATGTTTACCTCTTCTTGGGAGCACGTTCTCACGTGCAATATTCCTCTTCCTAAAGTCTTATTTGATGCCTCTATTTGGAGGTGTATTCCCTGTATTCCTTCCAATGACTGCCATGTTTCTCATTTGTTATATCTAGGTTTGTTATCGCTCTTGTGTTGTGTTGTGCACAAAGAGAAACAGACACCTAGTTTCACTCTTCTTGGTATGGATATCCAGTTTACCCCATTCCATCCGTTGTTTTGCTTTTGCCTTGGATTAAACATGTACATGATAGTTGGGTTCCAGTGGACATATTCATACACGTATATTTTTTTTACACCATTCAGACCCTGGTTCCTCCCTCTCGTTTCCCTGCACCCTCAACTGGCTCTAATCTACTGGTCTATCTACCGTTCATTCATTTATTTAGTGGTTTTTGATAGATATATATGGAATTGCCATTCACCATGATATAATTTCAGGCTTGTAGAGAATTTTCCTCAACATTCCCTCCACTACCCTAACTCTTGTGTCCTCCCAAAGACCTTTTTCTGCTCTGCTAGGCTTTGCTTTCACTTCAGGATATCCATGCCTACCTTGGTCCTAGTAGGTTGCTTTACCTTCAGCCTTGATTGGAATCTTTTCAATGCTCCATATTCTCCTATGACTTATTGATTTGAGCATGGGATTCTCCGCATCCTTCCCCTCATCGAAAATGGTATCAGTTCATTCTTCAACATATGCTAAAACTTGTTCGTGTATATACGCCTCATTGTACCATCCATTCAATATGTCGCTGCTGGTAAGGTTCATGCGGCTACACACATTGGTACACTTGTGTCCCTGCTGGTCAGCTGAACACAAGAGAGGCGTGGATATCCAGATCCTGGGGTGGTTCCATTGCTTGTTTTTGGAGGAATCTCCGTAGTGCTTCCCACAGTGGTTGCTCTAATGTGTGGTTGCCCTAATGTGTGGTTGCCCTATCGTCTGCTGTTTTGCATCTCTGGAGCCCAAATTGCATCCCAAGATGAATCGCATGGGATCCTAGTGGTGTCCTATCTTTTTCCTGTGCTTTGGTAAGTGAATTCCCGATGTTTTACTAAGATCTTCTGCATTTGTTTGCATGAGGATGATTGGCCTCAAGTTTGGTTTCCTGGTGGGTCTTTGTCTGGTTTTGGAATCGGGGTGATGCGGCCTTCCTAGAATGAGTCTCTCCGGGTTCCCTCCTATTCTTTATAATGGAATGGTTTCAGGGGTTTCCCATTAACTCTTTATAAAAGGACTGGTTGAAGTGGGCTCAGCTTTCATCAGTTCCGTGGCTTTCCTTTGTTGGTAGGGTTCAGCGTATCTTCAATTTCGTTGCTTGATTTGGATCTGTTTAATTTTCGCATGTGCATTTGGGTCTGCAATGCTGGTATAAGTTTCCCAAATAGTTTCTGATTATCCTCTGTATTTCATCGTGCTCCCCGGTGATCGATCCTTTTCATTCCAAATTTCAGGAAATTGAGTCTTGTCCTCCTGTCTTTGGATAGTGTGCATAAAGTTTGATCAAATTTACGTTTGGTGTCAGAGAACCAAGTTTGTATATTGTTGATTTTGTTGGAACTTTGTTGTTTCCATTTCTTAAAGTTTGGTTCTGATTTGAATTATTTGCCATCAAGGGCTGCTTTCAGTGTTGATTTCTTCTTTCTCCATGGCCTTGATATGTAACGGGAGGTTTGTGTTTGGGAGATTTTCTGTTCTCTTAAGGAATAAGATCAGGGCTCTGAACCTTCTTCTCTGAACCACGTTCCGAGTATCCCTGGGTTGTGGATAGGTTGTGTGGCTCTTCTCAGTAAGCTTGAAGTATTGTTTATTCCATCTCTCTTGTCTTCTGCTCTCCAGTAGTTGATCACTCAGTGGAGGGGGCTTGAGGGGCTCCTGTGTCTTTATTCTACTGTTGATTTCTGATTTCATTGCATAAAAGTCTGATGGAACGCCAGGCATGCTCCCTAATTTTTTCCTATGAACTGATCCTTGCTTTGTGGCATCAGATGTGGTGTGTTTCAGAAAACTACCTCTGTGCTTCTGAGAAGAAAGTGTCTTTATAGTGCTTGCTAATTCCTGGCATCCTGTGTTTTTCCTTCCCAGAATGCCCCTGAAGAAAAAGAGGAAGTATGTGAAAATTTCCGGCAATCCAGGAATCATGGTAATGTCTTTGAAGACTGCCAAATGTGCTATTGATTGACTTACAGTGACACAGAGTTTATGTGTGTTCATGTGTGTTTGACTTTGACTTCTTCCCAAAACAGGTAAAATCGACCTCGGGAAACAAGAACAGCGAGCCTTGATGGAAAACAAGCATTCTGAGACTGAAAGAGAACATGTGGCTTCCACCTCCCGTTTGGTGCATGCCACCAAGAAGGGCTTGCGTGATGCTACCCCTTCATCACCTGACCCCAAAGTAAGCCATGTTTTAATACTTGTTTCTTGTCCCCTGGCCACATCTTTGATTTCTTCTTCTGTTTCTTGTTGGTTTGTTTTTAGCATATCATCTCTTCTATCCTCATAATGGTGACAGTGATCCTACACAGGGGGCCCCTAACTCAGGGTCGCAAAAGAAAACAAGTGTCTCACCAGGAGAGGCATAAGGACAGGATTGTGCTTTGTGGGAGTCAAGAACTGTCAGGCCTGCGAATGTGGAATGAAGAACTAGAAAGCAAAGCCAATAAGTAGCCACTGGAAGCTGGAAGAGAGATTTTCATGAGCCCAAATAAACCACTGTTTGAGTGCTGACTAGACTTTTTCAGTCAAGAGTGGGCATTGGTACAGCTGGGCCCTTTTGACTTTCAGGAGTCAGCTCTATTCTGATTCCCATAGTGGATGTAGTAATAAGCATCCTCACCAACAATGTTGAAGCATTTCTATTTCCACATGATCATCAATGTGTATTATTTGTGTTCTCAACATTGCCTTCCCGAGTGGGGTAAGATGGACTCGCTGGTGAAATTTGATCTGCATGTCCCTCATGTGTGAAGACTGGGATTGTTAGGACCTTGAGGAGCTGAGCGATTATCCATGTTCCTTTGTGTACTTCGTGATCATGTGCCATTGGGTAAATGGGTGGTTTGTCTTCCCACAGCTCAGTACCTTTAGCTGTTTATATATTTAGTATGCCAATCCACTGTCCAAGAGAAACTGGCAAAAACTCATCTCCTAGGCTATATGCCTTCTCCTCACCCTGTGAATGGTTTTCTTTGCTGTTCTGCAGATTGAATTTGGATGCACTCATGTTTACCTCTTCTTGGGAGCACGTTCTCACGTGCAATATTCCTCTTCCTAAAGTCTTATTTGATGCCTCTATTTGGAGGTGTATTCCCTGTATTCATTCCAATGACTGCCATGTTTCTCATTTGTTATATCTAGGTTTGTTATCGCTCTTGTGTTGTGTTGTGCACAAAGAGAAACAGACACCTAGTTTCACTCTTCTTGGTATGGATATCCAGTTTACCCCATTCCATCCGTTGTTTTGCTTTTGCCTTGGATTAAACATGTACATGATAGTTGGGTTCCAGTGGACATATTCATACACGTATATTTTTTTTACACCATTCAGACCCTGGTTCCTCCCTCTCGTTTCCCTGCACCCTCAACTGGCTCTAATCTACTGGTCTATCTACCGTTCATTCATTTATTTAGTGGTATTTGATAGATATATATGGAATTGCCATTCACCATGATATAATTTCAGGCTTGTAGAGAATTTTCCTCAACATTCCCTCCACTACCCTAACTCTTGTGTCCTCCCAAAGACCTTTTTCTGCTCTGCTAGGCTTTGCTTTCACTTCAGGATATCCATGCCTACCTTGGTCCTAGTAGGTTGCTTTACCTTCAGCCTTGATTGGAATCTTTTCAATGCTCCATATTCTCCTATGACTTATTGATTTGAGCATGGGATTCTCCGCATCCTTCCCCTCATCGAAAATGGTATCAGTTCATTCTTCAACATATGCTAAAACTTGTTCGTGTATATACGCCTCATTGTACCATCCATTCAATATGTCGCTGCTGGTAAGGTTCATGCGGCTACACACATTGGTACACTTGTGTCCCTGCTGGTCAGCTGAACACAAGAGAGGCGTGGATATCCAGATCCTGGGGTGGTTCCATTGCTTGTTTTTGGAGGAATCTCCGTAGTGCTTCCCACAGTGGTTGCTCTAATGTGTGGTTGCCCTAATGTGTGGTTGCCCTATCGTCTGCTGTTTTGCATCTCTGGAGCCCAAATTGCATCCCAAGATGAATCGCATGGGATCCTAGTGGTGTCCTATCTTTTTCCTGTGCTTTGGTAAGTGAATTCCCGATGTTTTACTAAGATCTTCTGCATTTGTTTGCATGAGGATGATTGGCCTCAAGTTTTGTTTCCTGGTGGGTCTTTGTCTGGTTTTGGAATCGGGGTGATGCGGCCTTCCTAGAATGAGTCTCTCCGGGTTCCCTCCTATTCTTTATAATGGAATGGTTTCAGGGGTTTCCCATTAACTCTTTATAAAAGGACTGGTTGAAGTGGGCTCAGCTTTCATCAGTTCCGTGGCTTTCCTTTGTTGGTAGGGTTCAGCGTATCTTCAATTTCGTTGCTTGATTTGGATCTGTTTAATTTTCGCATGTGCATTTGGGTCTGCAATGCTGGTATAAGTTTCCCAAATAGTTTCTGATTATCCTCTGTATTTCATCGTGCTCCCCGGTGATCGATCCTTTTCATTCCAAATTTCAGGAAATTGAGTCTTGTCCTCCTGTCTTTGGATAGTGTGCATAAAGTTTGATCAAATTTACGTTTGGTGTCAGAGAACCAAGTTTGTATATTGTTGATTTTGTTGGAACTTTGTTGTTTCCATTTCTTAAAGTTTGGTTCTGATTTGAATTATTTGCCATCAAGGGCTGCTTTCAGTGTTGATTTCTTCTTTCTCCATGGCCTTGATATGTAACGGGAGGTTTGTGTTTGGGAGATTTTCTGTTCTCTTAAGGAATAAGATCAGGGCTCTGAACCTTCTTCTCTGAACCACGTTCCGAGTATCCCTGGGTTGTGGATAGGTTGTGTGGCTCTTCTCAGTAACCTTGAAGTATTGTTTATTCCATCTCTCGTGTCTTCTGCTCTCCAGTAGTTGATCACTCAGTGGAGGGGGCTTGAGGGGCTCCTGTGTCTTTATTCTACTGTTGATTTCTGATTTCATTGCATAAAAGTCTGATGGAACGCCAGGCATGCTCCCTAATTTTTTCCTATGAACTGATCCTTGCTTTGTGGCATCAGATGTGGTGTGTTTCAGAAAACTACCTCTGTGCTTCTGAGAAGAAAGTGTCTTTATAGTGCTTGCTAATTCCTGGCATCCTGTGTTTTTCCTTCCCAGAATGCCCCTGAAGAAAAAGAGGAAGTATGTGAAAATTTCCGGCAATCCAGGAATCATGGTAATGTCTTTGAAGACTGCCAAATGTGCTATTGATTGACTTACAGTGACACAGAGTTTATGTGTGTTCATGTGTGTTTGACTTTGACTTCTTCCCAAAACAGGTAAAATCGACCTCGGGAAACAAGAACAGCGAGCCTTGATGGAAAACAAGCATTCTGAGACTGAAAGAGAACATGTGGCTTCCACCTCCCGTTTGGTGCATGCCACCAAGAAGGGCTTGCGTGATGCTACCCCTTCATCACCTGACCCCAAAGTAAGCCATGTTTTAATACTTGTTTCTTGTCCCCTGGCCACATCTTTGATTTCTTCTTCTGTTTCTTGTTGGTTTGTTTTTAGCATATCATCTCTTCTATCCTCATAATGGTGACAGTGATCCTACACAGGGGGCCCCTAACTCAGGGTCACAAAAGAAAACAAGTGTCTCACCAGGAGAGGCATAAGGACAGGATTGTGCTTTGTGGGAGTCAAGAACTGTCAGGCCTGCGAATGTGGAATGAAGAACTAGAAAGCAAAGCCAATAAGTAGCCACTGGAAGCTGGAAGAGAGATTTTCATGAGCCCAAATAAACCACTGTTTGAGTGCTGACTAGACTTTTTCAGTCAAGAGTGGGCATTGGTACAGCTGGGCCCTTTTGACTTTCAGGAGTCAGCTCTATTCTGATTCCCATAGTGGATGTAGTAATAAGCATCCTCACCAACAATGTTGAAGCATTTCTATTTCCACATGATCATCAATGTGTATTATTTGTGTTCTCAACATTGCCTTCCCGAGTGGGGTAAGATGGACTCGCTGGTGAAATTTGATCTGCATGTCCCTCATGTGTGAAGACTGGGATTGTTAGGACCTTGAGGAGCTGAGCGATTATCCATGTTCCTTTGTGTACTTCGTGATCATGTGCCATTGGGTAAATGGGTGGTTTGTCTTCCCACAGCTCAGTACCTTTAGCTGTTTATATATTTAGTATGCCAATCCACTGTCCAAGAGAAACTGGCAAAAACTCATCTCCTAGGCTATATGCCTTCTCCTCACCCTGTGAATGGTTTTCTTTGCTGTTCTGCAGATTGAATTTGGATGCACTCATGTTTACCTCTTCTTGGGAGCACGTTCTCACGTGCAATATTCCTCTTCCTAAAGTCTTATTTGATGCCTCTATTTGGAGGTGTATTCCCTGTATTCCTTCCAATGTCTGCCATGTTTCTCATTTGTTATATCTAGGTTTGTTATCGCTCTTGTGTTGTGTTGTGAACAAAGAGAAACAGACACCTAGTTTCACTCTTCTTGGTATGGATATCCAGTTTACCCCATTCCATCCGTTGTTTTGCTTTTGCCTTGGATTAAACATGTACATGATAGTTGGGTTCCAGTGGATATATTCATACACGTATATTTTTTTTACACCATTCAGACCCTAGTTCCTCCCTCTCGTTTCCCTGCACCCTCAACTGGCTCTAATCTACTGGTCTATCTACCGTTCATTCATTTATTTAGTGGTATTTGATAGATATATATGGAATTGCCATTCACCATGATATAATTTCAGGCTTGTAGAGAATTTTCCTCAACATTCCCTCCACTACCCTAACTCTTGTGTCCTCCCAAAGACCTTTTTCTGCTCTGCTAGGCTTTGCTTTCACTTCAGCATATCCATGCCTACCTTGGTCCTAGTAGGTTGCTTTACCTTCAGCCTTGATTGGAATCTTTTCAATGCTCCATATTCTCCTATGACTTATTGATTTGAGCATGGGAGTCTCCGCATCCTTCCCCTGATCGAAAATGGTATCAGTTCATTCTTCAACATATGCTAAAACTTGTTCGTGTATATACGCCTCATTGTACCATCCATTCAATATGTCGCTGCTGGTAAGGTTTATGCGGCTACAGACATTGGTACACTTGTGTCCCTGCTGGTCAGCTGAACACAAGAGAGGCGTGGATATCCAGATCCTGGGGTGGTTCCATTGCTTGTTTTTGGAGGAATCTCCGTAGTGCTTCCCACAGTGGTTGCTCTAATGTGTGGTTGCCCTAATGTGTGGTTGCCCTATCGTCTGCTGTTTTGCATCTCTGGAGCCCAAATTGCATCCCAAGATGAATCGCATGGGATCCTAGTGGTGTCCTATCTTTTTCCTGTGCTTTGGTAAGTGAATTCCCGATGTTTTACTAAGATCTTCTGCATTTGTTTGCATGAGGATGATTGGCCTCAAGTTTTGTTTCCTGGTGGGTCTTTGTCTGGTTTTGGATTCGGGGTGATGCGTCCTTCCTAGAATGAGTCTCTCCGGGTTCCCTCCTATTCTTTATAATGGAATGGTTTCAGGGGTTTCCCATTAACTCTTTATAAAAGGACTGGTTGAAGTGGGCTCAGCTTTCATCAGTTCCGTGGCTTTCCTTTGTTGGTAGGGTTCAGCGTATCTTCAATTTCGTTGCTTGATTTGGATCTGTTTAATTTTCGCATGTGCATTTGGGTCTGCAATGCTGGTATAAGTTTCCCAAATAGTTTCTGATTATCCTCTGTATTTCATTGTGCTCCCCGGTGATCGATCCTTTTCATTCCAAATTTCAGGAAATTGAGTCTTGTCCTCCTGTCTTTGGATAGTGTGCATAAAGTTTGATCAAATTTACGTTTGGTGTCAGAGAACCAAGTTTGTATATTGTTGATTTTGTTGGAACTTTGTTGTTTCCATTTCTTAAAGTTTGGTTCTGATTTGAATTATTTGCCATCAAGGGCTGCTTTCAGTGTTGATTTCTTCTTTCTCCATGGCCTTGATATGTAACGGGAGGTTTGTGTTTGGGAGATTTTCTGTTCTCTTAAGGAATAAGATCAGGGCTCTGAACCTTCTTCTCTGAACCACGTTCCGAGTATCCCTGGGTTGTGGATAGGTTGTGTGGCTCTTCTCAGTAACCTTGAAGTATTGTTTATTCCATCTCTCGTGTCTTCTGCTCTCCAGTAGTTGATCACTCAGTGGAGGGGGCTTGAGGGGCTCCTGTGTCTTTATTCTACTGTTGATTTCTGATTTCATTGCATAAAAGTCTGATGGAACGCCAGGCATGCTCCCTAATTTTTTCCTATGAACTGATCCTTGCTTTGTGGCATCAGATGTGGTGTGTTTCAGAAAACTACCTCTGTGCTTCTGAGAAGAAAGTGTCTTTATAGTGCTTGCTAATTCCTGGCATCCTGTGTTTTTCCTTCCCAGAATGCCCCTGAAGAAAAAGAGGAAGTATGTGAAAATTTCCGGCAATCCAGGAATCATGGTAATGTCTTTGAAGACTGCCAAATGTGCTATTGATTGACTTACAGTGACACAGAGTTTATGTGTGTTCATGTGTGTTTGACTTTGACTTCTTCCCAAAACAGGTAAAATCGACCTCGGGAAACAAGAACAGCGAGCCTTGATGGAAAACAAGCATTCTGAGACTGAAAGAGAACATGTGGCTTCCACCTCCCGTTTGGTGCATGCCACCAAGAAGGGCTTGCGTGATGCTACCCCTTCATCACCTGACCCCAAAGTAAGCCATGTTTTAATACTTGTTTCTTGTCCCCTGGCCACATCTTTGATTTCTTCTTCTGTTTCTTGTTGGTTTGTTTTTAGCATATCATCTCTTCTATCCTCATAATGGTGACAGTGATCCTACACAGGGGGCCCCTAACTCAGGGTCACAAAAGAAAACAAGTGTCTCACCAGGAGAGGCATAAGGACAGGATTGTGCTTTGTGGGAGTCAAGAACTGTCAGGCCTGCGAATGTGGAATGAAGAACTAGAAAGCAAAGCCAATAAGTAGCCACTGGAAGCTGGAAGAGAGATTTTCATGAGCCCAAATAAACCACTGTTTGAGTGCTGACTAGACTTTTTCAGTCAAGAGTGGGCATTGGTACAGCTGGGCCCTTTTGACTTTCAGGAGTCAGCTCTATTCTGATTCCCATAGTGGATGTAGTAATAAGCATCCTCACCAACAATGTTGAAGCATTTCTATTTCCACATGATCATCAATGTGTATTATTTGTGTTCTCAACATTGCCTTCCCGAGTGGGGTAAGATGGACTCGCTGGTGAAATTTGATCTGCATGTCCCTCATGTGTGAAGACTGGGAGTGTTAGGACCTTGAGGAGCTGAGCGATTATCCATGTTCCTTTGTGTACTTCGTGATCATGTGCCATTGGGTAAATGGGTGGTTTGTCTTCCCACAGCTCAGTACCTTTAGCTGTTTATATATTTAGTATGCCAATCCACTGTCCAAGAGAAACTGGCAAAAACTCATCTCCTAGGCTATATGCCTTCTCCTCACCCTGTGAATGGTTTTCTTTGCTGTTCTGCAGATTGAATTTGGATGCACTCATGTTTACCTCTTCTTGGGAGCACGTTCTCACGTGCAATATTCCTCTTCCTAAAGTCTTATTTGATGCCTCTATTTGGAGGTGTATTCCCTGTATTCCTTCCAATGACTGCCATGTTTCTCATTTGTTATATCTAGGTTTGTTATCGCTCTTGTGTTGTGTTGTGCACAAAGAGAAACAGACACCTAGTTTCACTCTTCTTGGTATGGATATCCAGTTTACCCCATTCCATCCGTTGTTTTGCTTTTGCCTTGGATTAAACATGTACATGATAGTTGGGTTCCAGTGGACATATTCATACACGTATATTTTTTTTACACCATTCAGACCCTGGTTCCTCCCTCTCCTTTCCCTGCACCCTCAACTGGCTCTAATCTACTGGTCTATCTACCGTTCATTCATTTATTTAGTGGTTTTTGATAGATATATATGGAATTGCCATTCACCATGATATAATTTCAGGCTTGTAGACAATTTTCCTCAACATTCCCTCTACTACCCTAACTCTTGTGTCCTCCCAAAGACCTTTTTCTGCTCTGCTAGGCTTTGCTTTCACTTCAGGATATCCATGCCTACCTTGGTCCTAGTAGGTTGCTTTACCTTCAGCCTTGATTGGAATCTTTTCAATGCTCCATATTCTCCTATGACTTATTGATTTGAGCATGGGATTCTCCGCATCCTTCCCCTCATCGAAAATGGTATCAGTTCATTCTTCAACATATGCTAAAACTTGTTCGTGTATATACGCCTCATTGTACCATCCATTCAATATGTCGCTGCTGGTAAGGTTCATGCGGCTACACACATTGGTACACTTGTGTCCCTGCTGGTCAGCTGAACACAAGAGAGGCGTGGATATCCAGGTCCTGGGGTGGTTCCATTGCTTGTTTTTGGAGGAATCTCCGTAGTGCTTCCCACAGTGGTTGCTCTAATGTGTGGTTGCCCTAATGTGTGGTTGCCCTATCGTCTGCTGTTTTGCATCTCTGGAGCCCAAATTGCATCCCAAGATGAATCGCATGGGATCCTAGTGGTGTCCTATCTTTTTCCTGTGCTTTGGTAAGTGAATTCCCGATGTTTTACTAAGATCTTCTGCATTTGTTTGCATGAGGATGATTGGCCTCAAGTTTGTTTCCTGGTGGGTCTTTGTCTGGTTTTGGAATCGGGGTGATGTGGCCTTCCTAGAATGAGTCTCTCCGGGTTCCCTCCTATTCTTTATAATGGAATGGTTTCAGGGGTTTCCCATTAACTCTTTATAAAAGGACTGGTTGAAGTGGGCTCAGCTTTCATCAGTTCCGTGGCTTTCCTTTGTTGGTAGGGTTCAGCGTATCTTCAATTTCGTTGCTTGATTTGGATCTGTTTAATTTTCGCATGTGCATTTGGGTCTGCAATGCTGGTATAAGTTTCCCAAATAGTTTCTGATTATCCTCTGTATTTCATCGTGCTCCCTGGTGATCGATCCTTTTCATTCCAAATTTCAGGAAATTGAGTCTTGTCCTCCTGTCTTTGGATAGTGTGCATAAAGTTTGATCAAATTTACGTTTGGTGTCAGAGAACCAAGTTTGTATATTGTTGATTTTGTTGGAACTTTGTTGTTTCCATTTCTTAAAGTTTGGTTCTGATTTGAATTATTTGCCATCAAGGGCTGCTTTCAGTGTTGATTTCTTCTTTCTCCATGGCCTTGATATGTAACGGGAGGTTTGTGTTTGGGAGATTTTCTGTTCTCTTAAGGAATAAGATCAGGGCTCTGAACCTTCTTCTCTGAACCACGTTCCGAGTATCCCTGGGTTGTGGATAGGTTGTGTGGCTCTTCTCAGTAACCTTGAAGTATTGTTTATTCCATCTCTCGTGTCTTCTGCTCTCCAGTAGTTGATCACTCAGTGGAGGGGGCTTGAGGGGCTCCTGTGTCTTTATTCTACTGTTGATTTCTGATTTCATTGCATAAAAGTCTGATGGAACGCCAGGCATGCTCCCTAATTTTTTCCTATGAACTGATCCTTGCTTTGTGGCATCAGATGTGGTGTGTTTCAGAAAACTACCTCTGTGCTTCTGAGAAGAAAGTGTCTTTATAGTGCTTGCTAATTCCTGGCATCCTGTGTTTTTCCTTCCCAGAATGCCCCTGAAGAAAAAGAGGAAGTATGTGAAAATTTCCGGCAATCCAGGAATCATGGTAATGTCTTTGAAGACTGCCAAATGTGCTATTGATTGACTTACAGTGACACAGAGTTTATGTGTGTTCATGTGTGTTTGACTTTGACTTCTTCCCAAAACAGGTAAAATCGACCTCGGGAAACAAGAACAGCGAGCCTTGATGGAAAACAAGCATTCTGAGACTGAAAGAGAACATGTGGCTTCCACCTCCCGTTTGGTGCATGCCACCAAGAAGGGCTTGCGTGATGCTACCCCTTCATCACCTGACCCCAAAGTAAGCCATGTTTTAATACTTGTTTCTTGTCCCCTGGCCACATCTTTGATTTCTTCTTCTGTTTCTTGTTGGTTTGTTTTTAGCATATCATCTCTTCTATCCTCATAATGGTGACAGTGATCCTACACAGGGGGCCCCTAACTCAGGGTCACAAAAGAAAACAAGTGTCTCACCAGGAGAGGCATAAGGACAGGATTGTGCTTTGTGGGAGTCAAGAACTGTCAGGCCTGCGAATGTGGAATGAAGAACTAGAAAGCAAAGCCAATAAGTAGCCACTGGAAGCTGGAAGAGAGATTTTCATGAGCCCAAATAAACCACTGTTTGAGTGCTGACTAGACTTTTTCAGTCAAGAGTGGGCATTGGTACAGCTGGGCCCTTTTGACTTTCAGGAGTCAGCTCTATTCTGATTCCCATAGTGGATGTAGTAATAAGCATCCTCACCAACAATGTTGAAGCATTTCTATTTCCACATGATCATCAATGTGTATTATTTGTGTTCTCAACATTGCCTTCCTGAGTGGGGTAAGATGGACTCGCTGGTGAAATTTGATCTGCATGTCCCTCATGTGTGAAGACTGGGATTGTTAGGACCTTGAGGAGCTGAGCGATTATCCATGTTCCTTTGTGTACTTCGTGATCATGTGCCATTGGGTAAATGGGTGGTTTGTCTTCCCACAGCTCAGTACCTTTAGCTGTTTATATATTTAGTATGCCAATCCACTGTCCAAGAGAAACTGGCAAAAACTCATCTCCTAGGCTATATGCCTTCTCCTCACCCTGTGAATGGTTTTCTTTGCTGTTCTGCAGATTGAATTTGGATGCACTCATGTTTACCTCTTCTTGGGAGCACGTTCTCACGTGCAATATTCCTCTTCCTAAAGTCTTATTTGATGCCTCTATTTGGAGGTGTATTCCCTGTATTCCTTCCAATGACTGCCATGTTTCTCATTTGTTATATCTAGGTTTGTTATCGCTCTTGTGTTGTGTTGTGCACAAAGAGAAACAGACACCTAGTTTCACTCTTCTTGGTATGGATATCCAGTTTACCCCATTCCATCCGTTGTTTTGCTTTTGCCTTGGATTAAACATGTACATGATAGTTGGGTTCCAGTGGACATATTCATACACGTATATTTTTTTTACACCATTCAGACCCTGGTTCCTCCCTCTCGTTTCCCTGCACCCTCAACTGGCTCTAATCTACTGGTCTATCTACCGTTCATTCATTTATTTAGTGGTTTTTGATAGATATATATGGAATTGCCATTCACCATGATATAATTTCAGGCTTGTAGAGAATTTTCCTCAACATTCCCTCCACTACCCTAACTCTTGTGTCCTCCCAAAGACCTTTTTCTGCTCTGCTAGGCTTTGCTTTCACTTCAGGATATCCATGCCTACCTTGGTCCTAGTAGGTTGCTTTACCTTCAGCCTTGATTGGAATCTTTTCAATGCTCCATATTCTCCTATGACTTATTGATTTGAGCATGGGATTCTCCGCATCCTTCCCCTCATCGAAAATGGTATCAGTTCATTCTTCAACATATGCTAAAACTTGTTCGTGTATATACGCCTCATTGTACCATCCATTCAATATGTCGCTGCTGGTAAGGTTCATGCGGCTACACACATTGGTACACTTGTGTCCCTGCTGGTCAGCTGAACACAAGAGAGGCGTGGATATCCAGATCCTGGGGTGGTTCCATTGCTTGTTTTTGGAGGAATCTCCGTAGTGCTTCCCACAGTGGTTGCTCTAATATGTGGTTGCCCTAATGTGTGGTTGCCCTATCTTCTGCTGTTTTGCATCTCTGGAGCCCAAATTGCATCCCAAGATGAATCGCATGGGATCCTAGTGGTGTCCTATCTTTTTCCTGTGCTTTGGTAAGTGAATTCCCGATGTTTTACTAGGATCTTCTGCATTTGTTTGCATGAGGATGATTGGCCTCAAGTTTTGTTTCCTGGTGGGTCTTTGTCTGGTTTTGGAATCGGGGTGATGCGGCCTTCCTAGAATGAGTCTCTCCGGGTTCCCTCCTATTCTTTATAATGGAATGGTTTCAGGGGTTTCCCATTAACTCTTTATAAAAGGACTGGTTGAAGTGGGCTCAGCTTTCATCAGTTCCGTGGCTTTCCTTTGTTGGTAGGGTTCAGCGTATCTTCAATTTCGTTGCTTGATTTGGATCTGTTTAATTTTCGCATGTGCATTTGGGTCTGCAATGCTGGTATAAGTCTCCCAAATAGTTTCTGATTATCCTCTGTATTTCATCGTGCTCCCCGGTGATCGATCCTTTTCATTCCAAATTTCAGGAAATTGAGTCTTGTCCTCCTGTCTTTGGATAGTGTGCATAAAGTTTGATCTAATTTACGTTTGGTGTAGAGAACCAAGTTTGTATATTGTTGATTTTGTTGGAACTTTGTTGTTTCCATTTCTTAAAGTTTGGTTCTGATTTGAATTATTTGCCATCAAGGGCTGCTTTCAGTGTTGATTTCTTCTTTCTCCATGGCCTTGATATGTAACGGGAGGTTTGTGTTTGGGAGATTTTCTGTTCTCTTAAGGAATAAGATCAGGGCTCTGAACCTTCTTCTCTGAACCACGTTCCGAGTATCCCTGGGTTGTGGATAGGTTGTGTGGCTCTTCTCAGTAACCTTGAAGTATTGTTTATTCCATCTCTCGTGTCTTCTGCTCTCCAGTAGTTGATCACTCAGTGGAGGGGGCTTGAGGGGCTCCTGTGTCTTTATTCTACTGTTGATTTCTGATTTCATTGCATAAAAGTCTGATGGAACGCCAGGCATGCTCCCTAATTTTTTCCTATGAACTGATCCTTGCTTTGTGGCATCAGATGTGGTGTGTTTCAGAAAACTACCTCTGTGCTTCTGAGAAGAAAGTGTCTTTATAGTGCTTGCTAATTCCTGGCATCCTGTGTTTTTCCTTCCCAGAATGCCCCTGAAGAAAAAGAGGAAGTATGTGAAAATTTCCGGCAATCCAGGAATCATGGTAATGTCTTTGAAGACTGCCAAATGTGCTATTGATTGACTTACAGTGACACAGAGTTTATGTGTGTTCATGTGTGTTTGACTTTGACTTCTTCCCAAAACAGGTAAAATCGACCTCGGGAAACAAGAACAGCGAGCCTTGATGGAAAACAAGCATTCTGAGACTGAAAGAGAACATGTGGCTTCCACCTCCCGTTTGGTGCATGCCACCAAGAAGGGCTTGCGTGATGCTACCCCTTCATCACCTGACCCCAAAGTAAGCCATGTTTTAATACTTGTTTCTTGTCCCCTGGCCACATCTTTGATTTCTTCTTCTGTTTCTTGTTGGTTTGTTTTTAGCATATCATCTCTTCTATCCTCATAATGGTGACAGTGATCCTACACAGGGGGCCCCTAACTCAGGGTCACAAAAGAAAACAAGTGTCTCACCAGGAGAGGCATAAGGACAGGATTGTGCTTTGTGGGAGTCAAGAACTGTCAGGCCTGCGAATGTGGAATGAAGAACTAGAAAGCAAAGCCAATAAGTAGCCACTGGAAGCTGGAAGAGAGATTTTCATGAGCCCAAATAAACCACTGTTTGAGTGCTGACTAGACTTTTTCAGTCAAGAGTGGGCATTGGTACAGCTGGGCCCTTTTGACTTTCAGGAGTCAGCTCTATTCTGATTCCCATAGTGGATGTAGTAATAAGCATCCTCACCAACAATGTTGAAGCATTTCTATTTCCACATGATCATCAATGTGTATTATTTGTGTTCTCAACATTGCCTTCCCGAGTGGGGTAAGATGGACTCGCTGGTGAAATTTGATCTGCATGTCCCTCATGTGTGAAGACTGGGATTGTTAGGACCTTGAGGAGCTGAGCGATTATCCATGTTCCTTTGTGTACTTCGTGATCATGTGCCATTGGGTAAATGGGTGGTTTGTCTTCCCACAGCTCAGTACCTTTAGCTGTTTATATATTTAGTATGCCAATCCACTGTCCAAGAGAAACTGGCAAAAACTCATCTCCTAGGCTATATGCCTTCTCCTCACCCTGTGAATGGTTTTCTTTGCTGTTCTGCAGATTGAATTTGGATGCACTCATGTTTACCTCTTCTTGGGAGCACGTTCTCACGTGCAATATTCCTCTTCCTAAAGTCTTATTTGATGCCTCTATTTGGAGGTGTATTCCCTGTATTCCTTCCAATGACTGCCATGTTTCTCATTTGTTATATCTAGGTTTGTTATCACTCTTGTGTTGTGTTGTGCACAAAGAGAAACAGACACCTAGTTTCACTCTTCTTGGTATGGATATCCAGTTTACCCCATTCCATCCGTTGTTTTGCTTTTGCCTTGGATTAAACATGTACATGATAGTTGGGTTCCAGTGGACATATTCATACACGTATATTTTTTTTACACCATTCAGACCCTGGTTCCTCCCTCTCGTTTCCCTGCACCCTCAACTGGCTCTAATCTACTGGTCTATCTACCGTTCATTCATTTATTTAGTGGTTTTTGATAGATATATATGGAATTGCCATTCACCATGATATAATTTCAGGCTTGTAGAGAATTTTCCTCAACATTCCCTCCACTACCCTAACTCTTGTGTCCTCCCAAAGACCTTTTTCTGCTCTGCTAGGCTTTGCTTTCACTTCAGGATATCCATGCCTACCTTGGTCCTAGTAGGTTGCTTTACCTTCAGCCTTGATTGGAATCTTTTCAATGCTCCATATTCTCCTATGACTTATTGATTTGAGCATGGGATTCTCCGCATCCTTCCCCTCATCAAAAATGGTATCAGTTCATTCTTCAACATATGCTAAAACTTGTTCGTGTATATACGCCTCATTGTACCATCCATTCAATATGTCGCTGCTGGTAAGGTTTATGCGGCTACACACATTGGTACACTTGTGTCCCTGCTGGTCAGCTGAACACAAGAGAGGCGTGGATATCCAGATCCTGGGGTGGTTCCATTGCTTGTTTTTGGAGGAATCTCCGTAGTGCTTCCCACAGTGGTTGCTCTAATGTGTGGTTGCCCTAATGTGTGGTTGCCCTATCGTCTGCTGTTTTGCATCTCTGGAGCCCAAATTGCATCCCAAGATGAATCGCATGGGATCCTAGTGGTGTCCTATCTTTTTCCTGTGCTTTGGTAAGTGAATTCCCGATGTTTTACTAAGATCTTCTGCATTTGTTTGCATGAGGATGATTGGCCTCAAGTTTTGTTTCCTGGTGGGTCTTTGTCTGGTTTTGGAATCGGGGTGATGCGGCCTTCCTAGAATGAGTCTCTCCGGGTTCCCTCCTATTCTTTATAATGGAATGGTTTCAGGGGTTTCCCATTAACTCTTTATAAAAGGACTGGTTGAAGTGGGCTCAGCTTTCATCAGTTCCGTGGCTTTCCTTTGTTGGTAGGGTTCAGCGTATCTTCAATTTCGTTGCTTGATTTGGATCTGTTTAATTTTCGCATGTGCATTTGGGTCTGCAATGCTGGTATAAGTTTCCCAAATAGTTTCTGATTATCCTCTGTATTTCATCGTGCTCCCCGGTGATCGATCCTTTTCATTCCAAATTTCAGGAAATTGAGTCTTGTCCTCCTGTCTTTGGATAGTGTGCATAAAGTTTGATCAAATTTACGTTTGGTGTCAGAGAACCAAGTTTGTATATTGTTGATTTTGTTGGAACTTTGTTGTTTCCATTTCTTAAAGTTTGGTTCTGATTTGAATTATTTGCCATCAAGGGCTGCTTTCAGTGTTGATTTCTTCTTTCTCCATGGCCTTGATATATAATGGGAGGTTTGTGTTTGGGAGATTTTCTGTTCTCTTAAGGAATAAGATCAGGGCTCTGAACCTTCTTCTCTGAACCACGTTCCGAGTATCCCTGGGTTGTGGATAGGTTGTGTGGCTCTTCTCAGTAACCTTGAAGTATTGTTTATTCCATCTCTCGTGTCTTCTGCTCTCCAGTAGTTGATCACTCAGTGGAGGGGGCTTGAGGGGCTCCTGTGTCTTTATTCTACTGTTGATTTCTGATTTCATTGCATAAAAGTCTGATGGAACGCCAGGCATGCTCCCTAATTTTTTCCTATGAACTGATCCTTGCTTTGTGGCATCAGATGTGGTGTGTTTCAGAAAACTACCTCTGTGCTTCTGAGAAGAAAGTGTCTTTATAGTGCTTGCTAATTCCTGGCATCCTGTGTTTTTCCTTCCCAGAATGCCCCTGAAGAAAAAGAGGAAGTATGTGAAAATTTCCGGCAATCCAGGAATCATGGTAATGTCTTTGAAGACTGCCAAATGTGCTATTGATTGACTTACAGTGACACAGAGTTTATGTGTGTTCATGTGTGTTTGACTTTGACCTCTTCCCAAAACAGGTAAAATCGACCTCGGGAAACAAGAACAGCGAGCCTTGATGGAAAACAAGCATTCTGAGACTGAAAGAGAACATGTGGCTTCCACCTCCCGTTTGGTGCATGCCACCAAGAAGGGCTTGCTTGATGCTACCCCTTCATCACCTGACCCCAAAGTAAGCCATGTTTTAATACTTGTTTCTTGTCCCCTGGCCACATCTTTGATTTCTTCTTCTGTTTCTTGTTGGTTTGTTTTTAGCATATCATCTCTTCTATCCTCATAATGGTGACAGTGATCCTACACAGGGGGCCCCTAACTCAGGGTCACAAAAGAAAACAAGTGTCTCACCAGGAGAGGCATAAGGACAGGATTGTGCTTTGTGGGAGTCAAGAACTGTCAGGCCTGCGAATGTGGAATGAAGAACTAGAAAGCAAAGCCAAAAAGTAGCCACTGGAAGCTGGAAGAGAGATTTTCATGAGCCCAAATAAACCACTGTTTGAGTGCTGACTAGACTTTTTCAGTCAAGAGTGGGCATTGGTACAGCTGGGCCCTTTTGACTTTCAGGAGTCAGCTCTATTCTGATTCCCATAGTGGATGTACTAATAAGCATCCTCACCAACAATGTTGAAGCATTTCTATTTCCACATGATCATCAATGTGTATTATTTGTGTTCTCAACATTGCCTTCCCGAGTGGGGTAAGATGGACTCGCTGGTGAAATTTGATCTGCATGTCCCTCATGTGTGAAGACTGGGATTGTTAGGACCTTGAGGAGCTGAGCGATTATCCATGTTCCTTTGTGTACTTCGTGATCATGTGCCATTGGGTAAATGGGTGGTTTGTCTTCCCACAGCTCAGTACCTTTAGCTGTTTATATATTTAGTATGCCAATCCACTGTCCAAGAGAAACTGGCAAAAACTCATCTCCTAGGCTATATGCCTTCTCCTCACCCTGTGAATGGTTTTCTTTGCTGTTCTGCAGATTGAATTTGGATGCACTCATGTTTACCTCTTCTTGGGAGCACGTTCTCACGTGCAATATTCCTCTTCCTAAAGTCTTATTTGATGCCTCTATTTGGAGGTGTATTCCCTGTATTCCTTCCAATGACTGCCATGTTTCTCATTTGTTATATCTAGGTTTGTTATCGCTCTTGTGTTGTGTTGTGCACAAAGAGAAACAGACACCTAGTTTCACTCTTCTTGGTATGGATATCCAGTTTACCCCATTCCATCCGTTGTTTTGCTTTTGCCTTGGATTAAACATGTACATGATAGTTGGGTTCCAGTGGACATATTCATACACGTATATTTTTTTTACACCATTCAGACCCTGGTTCCTCCCTCTCGTTTCCCTGCACCCTCAACTGGCTCTAATCTACTGGTCTATCTACCGTTCATTCATTTATTTAGTGGTTTTTGATAGATATATATGGAATTGCCATTCACCATGATATAATTTCAGGCTTGTAGAGAATTTTCCTCAACATTCCCTCCACTACCCTAACTCTTGTGTCCTCCCAAAGACCTTTTTCTGCTCTGCTAGGCTTTGCTTTCACTTCAGGATATCCATGCCTACCTTGGTCCTAGTAGGTTGCTTTACCTTCAGCCTTGATTGGAATCTTTTCAATGCTCCATATTCTCCTATGACTTATTGATTTGAGCATGGGATTCTCCGCATCCTTCCCCTCATCGAAAATGGTATCAGTTCATTCTTCAACATATGCTAAAACTTGTTCGTGTATATACGCCTCATTGTACCATCCATTCAATATGTCGCTGCTGGTAAGGTTCATGCGGCTACACACATTGGTACACTTGTGTCCCTGCTGGTCAGCTGAACACAAGAGAGGCGTGGATATCCAGATCCTGGGGTGGTTCCATTGCTTGTTTTTGGAGGAATCTCCGTAGTGCTTCCCACAGTGGTTGCTCTAATGTGTGGTTGCCCTAATGTGTGGTTGCCCTATCGTCTGCTGTTTTGCATCTCTGGAGCCCAAATTGCATCCCAAGATGAATCGCATGGGATCCTAGTGGTGTCCTATCTTTTTCCTGTGCTTTGGTAAGTGAATTCCCGATGTTTTACTAAGATCTTCTGCATTTGTTTGCATGAGGATGATTGGCCTCAAGTTTGGTTTCCTGGTGGGTCTTTGTCTGGTTTTGGAATCGGGGTGATGCGGCCTTCCTAGAATGAGTCTCTCCGGGTTCCCTCCTATTCTTTATAATGGAATGGTTTCAGGGGTTTCCCATTAACTCTTTATAAAAGGACTGGTTGAAGTGGGCTCAGCTTTCATCAGTTCCGTGGCTTTCCTTTGTTGGTAGGGTTCAGCGTATCTTCAATTTCGTTGCTTGATTTGGATCTGTTTAATTTTCGCATGTGCATTTGGGTCTGCAATGCTGGTATAAGTTTCCCAAATAGTTTCTGATTATCCTCTGTATTTCATCGTGCTCCCCGGTGATCGATCCTTTTCATTCCAAATTTCAGGAAATTGAGTCTTGTCCTCCTGTCTTTGGATAGTGTGCATAAAGTTTGATCTAATTTACGTTTGGTGTCAGAGAACCAAGTTTGTATATTGTTGATTTTGTTGGAACTTTGTTGTTTCCATTTCTTAAAGTTTGGTTCTGATTTGAATTATTTGCCATCAAGGGCTGCTTTCAGTGTTGATTTCTTCTTTCTCCATGGCCTTGATATGTAACGGGAGGTTTGTGTTTGGGAGATTTTCTGTTCTCTTAAGGAATAAGATCAGGGCTCTGAACCTTCTTCTCTGAACCACGTTCCGAGTATCCCTGGGTTGTGGATAGGTTGTGTGGCTCTTCTCAGTAACCTTGAAGTATTGTTTATTCCATCTCTCGTGTCTTCTGCTCTCCAGTAGTTGATCACTCAGTGGAGGGGGCTTGAGGGGCTCCTGTGTCTTTATTCTACTGTTGATTTCTGATTTCATTGCATAAAAGTCTGATGGAACGCCAGGCATGCTCCCTAATTTTTTCCTATGAACTGATCCTTGCTTTGTGGCATCAGATGTGGTGTGTTTCAGAAAACTACCTCTGTGCTTCTGAGAAGAAAGTGTCTTTATAGTGCTTGCTAATTCCTGGCATCCTGTGTTTTTCCTTCCCAGAATGCCCCTGAAGAAAAAGAGGAAGTATGTGAAAATTTCCGGCAATCCAGGAATCATGGTAATGTCTTTGAAGACTGCCAAATGTGCTATTGATTGACTTACAGTGACACAGAGTTTATGTGTGTTCATGTGTGTTTGACTTTGACTTCTTCCCAAAACAGGTAAAATCGACCTCGGGAAACAAGAACAGCGAGCCTTGATGGAAAACAAGCATTCTGAGACTGAAAGAGAACATGTGGCTTCCACCTCCCGTTTGGTGCATGCCACCAAGAAGGGCTTGCGTGATGCTACCCCTTCATCACCTGACCCCAAAGTAAGCCATGTTTTAATACTTGTTTCTTGTCCCCTGGCCACATCTTTGATTTCTTCTTCTGTTTCTTGTTGGTTTGTTTTTAGCATATCATCTCTTCTATCCTCATAATGGTGACAGTGATCCTACACAGGGGGCCCCTAACTCAGGGTCACAAAAGAAAACAAGTGTCTCACCAGGAGAGGCATAAGGACAGGATTGTGCTTTGTGGGAGTCAAGAACTGTCAGGCCTGCGAATGTGGAATGAAGAACTAGAAAGCAAAGCCAAAAAGTAGCCACTGGAAGCTGGAAGAGAGATTTTCATGAGCCCAAATAAACCACTGTTTGAGTGCTGACTAGACTTTTTCAGTCAAGAGTGGGCATTGGTACAGCTGGGCCCTTTTGACTTTCAGGAGTCAGCTCTATTCTGATTCCCATAGTGGATGTAGTAATAAGCATCCTCACCAACAATGTTGAAGCATTTCTATTTCCACATGATCATCAATGTGTATTATTTGTGTTCTCAACATTGCCTTCCCGAGTGGGGTAAGATGGACTCGCTGGTGAAATTTGATCTGCATGTCCCTCATGTGTGAAGACTGGGATTGTTAGGACCTTGAGGAGCTGAGCGATTATCCATGTTCCTTTGTGTACTTCGTGATCATGTGCCATTGGGTAAATGGGTGGTTTGTCTTCCCACAGCTCAGTACCTTTAGCTGTTTATATATTTAGTATGCCAATCCACTGTCCAAGAGAAACTGGCAAAAACTCATCTCCTAGGCTATATGCCTTCTCCTCACCCTGTGAATGGTTTTCTTTGCTGTTCTGCAGATTGAATTTGGATGCACTCATGTTTACCTCTTCTTGGGAGCACGTTCTCACGTGCAATATTCCTCTTCCTAAAGTCTTATTTGATGCCTCTATTTGGAGGTGTATTCCCTGTATTCCTTCCAATGACTGCCATGTTTCTCATTTGTTATATCTAGGTTTGTTATCGCTCTTGTGTTGTGTTGTGCACAAAGAGAAACAGACACCTAGTTTCACTCTTCTTGGTATGGATATCCAGTTTACCCCATTCCATCCGTTGTTTTGCTTTTGCCTTGGATTAAACATGTACATGATAGTTGGGTTCCAGTGGACATATTCATACACGTATATTTTTTTTACACCATTCAGACCCTGGTTCCTCCCTCTCCTTTCCCTGCACCCTCAACTGGCTCTAATCTACTGGTCTATCTACCGTTCATTCATTTATTTAGTGGTTTTTGATAGATATATATGGAATTGCCATTCACCATGATATAATTTCAGGCTTGTAGACAATTTTCCTCAACATTCCCTCCACTACCCTAACTCTTGTGTCCTCCCAAAGACCTTTTTCTGCTCTGCTAGGCTTTGCTTTCACTTCAGGATATCCATGCCTACCTTGGTCCTAGTAGGTTGCTTTACCTTCAGCCTTGATTGGAATCTTTTCAATGCTCCATATTCTCCTATGACTTATTGATTTGAGCATGGGATTCTCCGCATCCTTCCCCTCATCGAAAATGGTATCAGTTCATTCTTCAACATATGCTAAAACTTGTTCGTGTATATACGCCTCATTGTACCATCCATTCAATATGTCGCTGCTGGTAAGGTTCATGCGGCTACACACATTGGTACACTTGTGTCCCTGCTGGTCAGCTGAACACAAGAGAGGCGTGGATATCCAGATCCTGGGGTGGTTCCATTGCTTGTTTTTGGAGGAATCTCCGTAGTGCTTCCCACAGTGGTTGCTCTAATGTGTGGTTGCCCTAATGTGTGGTTGCCCTATCGTCTGCTGTTTTGCATCTCTGGAGCCCAAATTGCATCCCAAGATGAATCGCATGGGATCCTAGTGGTGTCCTATCTTTTTCCTGTGCTTTGGTAAGTGAATTCCCGATGTTTTACTAAGATCTTCTGCATTTGTTTGCATGAGGATGATTGGCCTCAAGTTTGGTTTCCTGGTGGGTCTTTGTCTGGTTTTGGAATCGGGGTGATGCGGCCTTCCTAGAATGAGTCTCTCCGGGTTCCCTCCTATTCTTTATAATGGAATGGTTTCAGGGGTTTCCCATTAACTCTTTATAAAAGGACTGGTTGAAGTGGGCTCAGCTTTCATCAGTTCCGTGGCTTTCCTTTGTTGGTAGGGTTCAGCGTATCTTCAATTTCGTTGCTTGATTTGGATCTGTTTAATTTTCGCATGTGCATTTGGGTCTGCAATGCTGGTATAAGTTTCCCAAATAGTTTCTGATTATCCTCTGTATTTCATCGTGCTCCCCGGTGATCGATCCTTTTCATTCCAAATTTCAGGAAATTGAGTCTTGTCCTCCTGTCTTTGGATAGTGTGCATAAAGTTTGATCAAATTTACGTTTGGTGTCAGAGAACCAAGTTTGTATATTGTTGATTTTGTTGGAACTTTGTTGTTTCCATTTCTTAAAGTTTGGTTCTGATTTGAATTATTTGCCATCAAGGGCTGCTTTCAGTGTTGATTTCTTCTTTCTCCATGGCCTTGATATGTAACGGGAGGTTTGTGTTTGGGAGATTTTCTGTTCTCTTAAGGAATAAGATCAGGGCTCTGAACCTTCTTCTCTGAACCACGTTCCGAGTATCCCTGGGTTGTGGATAGGTTGTGTGGCTCTTCTCAGTAACCTTGAAGTATTGTTTATTCCATCTCTCGTGTCTTCTGCTCTCCAGTAGTTGATCACTCAGTGGAGGGGGCTTGAGGGGCTCCTGTGTCTTTATTCTACTGTTGATTTCTGATTTCATTGCATAAAAGTCTGATGGAACGCCAGGCATGCTCCCTAATTTTTTCCTATGAACTGATCCTTGCTTTGTGGCATCAGATGTGGTGTGTTTCAGAAAACTACCTCTGTGCTTCTGAGAAGAAAGTGTCTTTATAGTGCTTGCTAATTCCTGGCATCCTGTGTTTTTCCTTCCCAGAATGCCCCTGAAGAAAAAGAGGAAGTATGTGAAAATTTCCGGCAATCCAGGAATCATGGTAATGTCTTTGAAGACTGCCAAATGTGCTATTGATTGACTTACAGTGACACAGAGTTTATGTGTGTTCATGTGTGTTTGACTTTGACTTCTTCCCAAAACAGGTAAAATCGACCTCGGGAAACAAGAACAGCGAGCCTTGATGGAAAACAAGCATTCTGAGACTGAAAGAGAACATGTGGCTTCCACCTCCCGTTTGGTGCATGCCACCAAGAAGGGCTTGCGTGATGCTACCCCTTCATCACCTGACCCCAAAGTAAGCCATGTTTTAATACTTGTTTCTTGTCCCCTGGCCACATCTTTGATTTCTTCTTCTGTTTCTTGTTGGTTTGTTTTTAGCATATCATCTCTTCTATCCTCATAATGGTGACAGTGATCCTACACAGGGGGCCCCTAACTCAGGGTCACAAAAGAAAACAAGTGTCTCACCAGGAGAGGCATAAGGACAGGATTGTGCTTTGTGGGAGTCAAGAACTGTCAGGCCTGCGAATGTGGAATGAAGAACTAGAAAGCAAAGCCAAAAAGTAGCCACTGGAAGCTGGAAGAGAGATTTTCATGAGCCCAAATAAACCACTGTTTGAGTGCTGACTAGACTTTTTCAGTCAAGAGTGGGCATTGGTACAGCTGGGCCCTTTTGACTTTCAGGAGTCAGCTCTATTCTGATTCCCATAGTGGATGTAGTAATAAGCATCCTCACCAACAATGTTGAAGCATTTCTATTTCCACATGATCATCAATGTGTATTATTTGTGTTCTCAACATTGCCTTCCCGAGTGGGGTAAGATGGACTCGCTGGTGAAATTTGATCTGCATGTCCCTCATGTGTGAAGACTGGGATTGTTAGGACCTTGAGGAGCTGAGCGATTATCCATGTTCCTTTGTGTACTTCGTGATCATGTGCCATTGGGTAAATGGGTGGTTTGTCTTCCCACAGCTCAGTACCTTTAGCTGTTTATATATTTAGTATGCCAATCCACTGTCCAAGAGAAACTGGCAAAAACTCATCTCCTAGGCTATATGCCTTCTCCTCACCCTGTGAATGGTTTTCTTTGCTGTTCTGCAGATTGAATTTGGATGCACTCATGTTTACCTCTTCTTGGGAGCACGTTCTCACGTGCAATATTCCTCTTCCTAAAGTCTTATTTGATGCCTCTATTTGGAGGTGTATTCCCTGTATTCCTTCCAATGACTGCCATGTTTCTCATTTGTTATATCTAGGTTTGTTATCGCTCTTGTGTTGTGTTGTGCACAAAGAGAAACAGACACCTAGTTTCACTCTTCTTGGTATGGATATCCAGTTTACCCCATTCCATCCGTTGTTTTGCTTTTGCCTTGGATTAAACATGTACATGATAGTTGGGTTCCAGTGGACATATTCATACACGTATATTTTTTTTACACCATTCAGACCCTGGTTCCTCCCTCTCCTTTCCCTGCACCCTCAACTGGCTCTAATCTACTGGTCTATCTACCGTTCATTCATTTATTTAGTGGTTTTTGATAGATATATATGGAATTGCCATTCACCATGATATAATTTCAGGCTTGTAGAGAATTTTCCTCAACATTCCCTCCACTACCCTAACTCTTGTGTCCTCCCAAAGACCTTTTTCTGCTCTGCTAGGCTTTGCTTTCACTTCAGGATATCCATGCCTACCTTGGTCCTAGTAGGTTGCTTTACCTTCAGCCTTGATTGGAATCTTTTCAATGCTCCATATTCTCCTATGACTTATTGATTTGAGCATGGGATTCTCCGCATCCTTCCCCTCATCGAAAATGGTATCAGTTCATTCTTCAACATATGCTAAAACTTGTTCGTGTATATACGCCTCATTGTACCATCCATTCAATATGTCGCTGCTGGTAAGGTTCATGCGGCTACACACATTGGTACACTTGTGTCCCTGCTGGTCAGCTGAACACAAGAGAGGCGTGGATATCCAGATCCTGGGGTGGTTCCATTGCTTGTTTTTGGAGGAATCTCCGTAGTGCTTCCCACAGTGGTTGCTCTAATGTGTGGTTGCCCTAATGTGTGGTTGCCCTATCGTCTGCTGTTTTGCATCTCTGGAGCCCAAATTGCATCCCAAGATGAATCGCATGGGATCCTAGTGGTGTCCTATCTTTTTCCTGTGCTTTGGTAAGTGAATTCCCGATGTTTTACTAAGATCTTCTGCATTTGTTTGCATGAGGATGATTGGCCTCAAGTTTGGTTTCCTGGTGGGTCTTTGTCTGGTTTTGGAATCGGGGTGATGCGGCCTTCCTAGAATGAGTCTCTCCGGGTTCCCTCCTATTCTTTATAATGGAATGGTTTCAGGGGTTTCCCATTAACTCTTTATAAAAGGACTGGTTGAAGTGGGCTCAGCTTTCATCAGTTCCGTGGCTTTCCTTTGTTGGTAGGGTTCAGCGTATCTTCAATTTCGTTGCTTGATTTGGATCTGTTTAATTTTCGCATGTGCATTTGGGTCTGCAATGCTGGTATAAGTTTCCCAAATAGTTTCTGATTATCCTCTGTATTTCATCGTGCTCCCCGGTGATCGATCCTTTTCATTCCAAATTTCAGGAAATTGAGTCTTGTCCTCCTGTCTTTGGATAGTGTGCATAAAGTTTGATCAAATTTACGTTTGGTGTCAGAGAACCAAGTTTGTATATTGTTGATTTTGTTGGAACTTTGTTGTTTCCATTTCTTAAAGTTTGGTTCTGATTTGAATTATTTGCCATCAAGGGCTGCTTTCAGTGTTGATTTCTTCTTTCTCCATGGCCTTGATATGTAACGGGAGGTTTGTGTTTGGGAGATTTTCTGTTCTCTTAAGGAATAAGATCAGGGCTCTGAACCTTCTTCTCTGAACCACGTTCCGAGTATCCCTGGGTTGTGGATAGGTTGTGTGGCTCTTCTCAGTAAGCTTGAAGTATTGTTTATTCCATCTCTCGTGTCTTCTGCTCTCCAGTAGTTGATCACTCAGTGGAGGGGGCTTGAGGGGCTCCTGTGTCTTTATTCTACTGTTGATTTCTGATTTCATTGCATAAAAGTCTGATGGAACGCCAGGCATGCTCCCTAATTTTTTCCTATGAACTGATCCTTGCTTTGTGGCATCAGATGTGGTGTGTTTCAGAAAACTACCTCTGTGCTTCTGAGAAGAAAGTGTCTTTATAGTGCTTGCTAATTCCTGGCATCCTGTGTTTTTCCTTCCCAGAATGCCCCTGAAGAAAAAGAGGAAGTATGTGAAAATTTCCGGCAATCCAGGAATCATGGTAATGTCTTTGAAGACTGCCAAATGTGCTATTGATTGACTTACAGTGACACAGAGTTTATGTGTGTTCATGTGTGTTTGACTTTGACTTCTTCCCAAAACAGGTAAAATCGACCTCGGGAAACAAGAACAGCGAGCCTTGATGGAAAACAAGCATTCTGAGACTGAAAGAGAACATGTGGCTTCCACCTCCCGTTTGGTGCATGCCACCAAGAAGGGCTTGCGTGATGCTACCCCTTCATCACCTGACCCCAAAGTAAGCCATGTTTTAATACTTGTTTCTTGTCCCCTGGCCACATCTTTGATTTCTTCTTCTGTTTCTTGTTGGTTTGTTTTTAGCATATCATCTCTTCTATCCTCATAATGGTGACAGTGATCCTACACAGGGGGCCCCTAACTCAGGGTCGCAAAAGAAAACAAGTGTCTCACCAGGAGAGGCATAAGGACAGGATTGTGCTTTGTGGGAGTCAAGAACTGTCAGGCCTGCGAATGTGGAATGAAGAACTAGAAAGCAAAGCCAATAAGTAGCCACTGGAAGCTGGAAGAGAGATTTTCATGAGCCCAAATAAACCACTGTTTGAGTGCTGACTAGACTTTTTCAGTCAAGAGTGGGCATTGGTACAGCTGGGCCCTTTTGACTTTCAGGAGTCAGCTCTATTCTGATTCCCATAGTGGATGTAGTAATAAGCATCCTCACCAACAATGTTGAAGCATTTCTATTTCCACATGATCATCAATGTGTATTATTTGTGTTCTCAACATTGCCTTCCCGAGTGGGGTAAGATGGACTCGCTGGTGAAATTTGATCTGCATGTCCCTCATGTGTGAAGACTGGGATTGTTAGGACCTTGAGGAGCTGAGCGATTATCCATGTTCCTTTGTGTACTTCGTGATCATGTGCCATTGGGTAAATGGGTGGTTTGTCTTCCCACAGCTCAGTACCTTTAGCTGTTTATATATTTAGTATGCCAATCCACTGTCCAAGAGAAACTGGCAAAAACTCATCTCCTAGGCTATATGCCTTCTCCTCACCCTGTGAATGGTTTTCTTTGCTGTTCTGCAGATTGAATTTGGATGCACTCATGTTTACCTCTTCTTGGGAGCACGTTCTCACGTGCAATATTCCTCTTCCTAAAGTCTTATTTGATGCCTCTATTTGGAGGTGTATTCCCTGTATTCCTTCCAATGACTGCCATGTTTCTCATTTGTTATATCTAGGTTTGTTATCGCTCTTGTGTTGTGTTGTGCACAAAGAGAAACAGACACCTAGTTTCACTCTTCTTGGTATGGATATCCAGTTTACCCCATTCCATCCGTTGTTTTGCTTTTGCCTTGGATTAAACATGTACATGATAGTTGGGTTCCAGTGGACATATTCATACACGTATATTTTTTTTACACCATTCAGACCCTGGTTCCTCCCTCTCGTTTCCCTGCACCCTCAACTGGCTCTAATCTACTGGTCTATCTACCGTTCATTCATTTATTTAGTGGTTTTTGATAGATATATATGGAATTGCCATTCACCATGATATAATTTCAGGCTTGTAGAGAATTTTCCTCAACATTCCCTCCACTACCCTAACTCTTGTGTCCTCCCAAAGACCTTTTTCTGCTCTGCTAGGCTTTGCTTTCACTTCAGGATATCCATGCCTACCTTGGTCCTAGTAGGTTGCTTTACCTTCAGCCTTGATTGGAATCTTTTCAATGCTCCATATTCTCCTATGACTTATTGATTTGAGCATGGGATTCTCCGCATCCTTCCCCTCATCGAAAATGGTATCAGTTCATTCTTCAACATATGCTAAAACTTGTTCGTGTATATACGCCTCATTGTACCATCCATTCAATATGTCGCTGCTGGTAAGGTTCATGCGGCTACACACATTGGTACACTTGTGTCCCTGCTGGTCAGCTGAACACAAGAGAGGCGTGGATATCCAGATCCTGGGGTGGTTCCATTGCTTGTTTTTGGAGGAATCTCCGTAGTGCTTCCCACAGTGGTTGCTCTAATGTGTGGTTGCCCTAATGTGTGGTTGCCCTATCGTCTGCTGTTTTGCATCTCTGGAGCCCAAATTGCATCCCAAGATGAATCGCATGGGATCCTAGTGGTGTCCTATCTTTTTCCTGTGCTTTGGTAAGTGAATTCCCGATGTTTTACTAAGATCTTCTGCATTTGTTTGCATGAGGATGATTGGCCTCAAGTTTGGTTTCCTGGTGGGTCTTTGTCTGGTTTTGGAATCGGGGTGATGCGGCCTTCCTAGAATGAGTCTCTCCGGGTTCCCTCCTATTCTTTATAATGGAATGGTTTCAGGGGTTTCCCATTAACTCTTTATAAAAGGACTGGTTGAAGTGGGCTCAGCTTTCATCAGTTCCGTGGCTTTCCTTTGTTGGTAGGGTTCAGCGTATCTTCAATTTCGTTGCTTGATTTGGATCTGTTTAATTTTCGCATGTGCATTTGGGTCTGCAATGCTGGTATAAGTTTCCCAAATAGTTTCTGATTATCCTCTGTATTTCATCGTGCTCCCCGGTGATCGATCCTTTTCATTCCAAATTTCAGGAAATTGAGTCTTGTCCTCCTGTCTTTGGATAGTGTGCATAAAGTTTGATCTAATTTACGTTTGGTGTCAGAGAACCAAGTTTGTATATTGTTGATTTTGTTGGAACTTTGTTGTTTCCATTTCTTAAAGTTTGGTTCTGATTTGAATTATTTGCCATCAAGGGCTGCTTTCAGTGTTGATTTCTTCTTTCTCCATGGCCTTGATATGTAACGGGAGGTTTGTGTTTGGGAGATTTTCTGTTCTCTTAAGGAATAAGATCAGGGCTCTGAACCTTCTTCTCTGAACCACGTTCCGAGTATCCCTGGGTTGTGGATAGGTTGTGTGGCTCTTCTCAGTAAGCTTGAAGTATTGTTTATTCCATCTCTCGTGTCTTCTGCTCTCCAGTAGTTGATCACTCAGTGGAGGGGGCTTGAGGGGCTCCTGTGTCTTTATTCTACTGTTGATTTCTGATTTCATTGCATAAAAGTCTGATGGAACGCCAGGCATGCTCCCTAATTTTTTCCTATGAACTGATCCTTGCTTTGTGGCATCAGATGTGGTGTGTTTCAGAAAACTACCTCTGTGCTTCTGAGAAGAAAGTGTCTTTATAGTGCTTGCTAATTCCTGGCATCCTGTGTTTTTCCTTCCCAGAATGCCCCTGAAGAAAAAGAGGAAGTATGTGAAAATTTCCGGCAATCCAGGAATCATGGTAATGTCTTTGAAGACTGCCAAATGTGCTATTGATTGACTTACATTGACACAGAGTTTATGTGTGTTCATGTGTGTTTGACTTTGACTTCTTCCCAAAACAGGTAAAATCGACCTCGGGAAACAAGAACAGCGAGCCTTGATGGAAAACAAGCATTCTGAGACTGAAAGAGAACATGTGGCTTCCACCTCCCGTTTGGTGCATGCCACCAAGAAGGGCTTGCGTGATGCTACCCCTTCATCACCTGACCCCAAAGTAAGCCATGTTTTAATACTTGTTTCTTGTCCCCTGGCCACATCTTTGATTTCTTCTTCTGTTTCTTGTTGGTTTGTTTTTAGCATATCATCTCTTCTATCCTCATAATGGTGACAGTGATCCTACACAGGGGGCCCCTAACTCAGGGTCGCAAAAGAAAACAAGTGTCTCACCAGGAGAGGCATAAGGACAGGATTGTGCTTTGTGGGAGTCAAGAACTGTCAGGCCTGCGAATGTGGAATGAAGAACTAGAAAGCAAAGCCAATAAGTAGCCACTGGAAGCTGGAAGAGAGATTTTCATGAGCCCAAATAAACCACTGTTTGAGTGCTGACTAGACTTTTTCAGTCAAGAGTGGGCATTGGTACAGCTGGGCCCTTTTGACTTTCAGGAGTCAGCTCTATTCTGATTCCCATAGTGGATGTAGTAATAAGCATCCTCACCAACAATGTTGAAGCATTTCTATTTCCACATGATCATCAATGTGTATTATTTGTGTTCTCAACATTGCCTTCCCGAGTGGGGTAAGATGGACTCGCTGGTGAAATTTGATCTGCATGTCCCTCATGTGTGAAGACTGGGATTGTTAGGACCTTGAGGAGCTGAGCGATTATCCATGTTCCTTTGTGTACTTCGTGATCATGTGCCATTGGGTAAATGGGTGGTTTGTCTTCCCACAGCTCAGTACCTTTAGCTGTTTATATATTTAGTATGCCAATCCACTGTCCAAGAGAAACTGGCAAAAACTCATCTCCTAGGCTATATGCCTTCTCCTCACCCTGTGAATGGTTTTCTTTGCTGTTCTGCAGATTGAATTTGGATGCACTCATGTTTACCTCTTCTTGGGAGCACGTTCTCACGTGCAATATTCCTCTTCCTAAAGTCTTATTTGATGCCTCTATTTGGAGGTGTATTCCCTGTATTCCTTCCAATGACTGCCATGTTTCTCATTTGTTATATCTAGGTTTGTTATCGCTCTTGTGTTGTGTTGTGCACAAAGAGAAACAGACACCTAGTTTCACTCTTCTTGGTATGGATATCCAGTTTACCCCATTCCATCCGTTGTTTTGCTTTTGCCTTGGATTAAACATGTACATGATAGTTGGGTTCCAGTGGACATATTCATACACGTATATTTTTTTTACACCATTCAGACCCTGGTTCCTCCCTCTCGTTTCCCTGCACCCTCAACTGGCTCTAATCTACTGGTCTATCTACCGTTCATTCATTTATTTAGTGGTTTTTGATAGATATATATGGAATTGCCATTCACCATGATATAATTTCAGGCTTGTAGAGAATTTTCCTCAACATTCCCTCCACTACCCTAACTCTTGTGTCCTCCCAAAGACCTTTTTCTGCTCTGCTAGGCTTTGCTTTCACTTCAGGATATCCATGCCTACCTTGGTCCTAGTAGGTTGCTTTACCTTCAGCCTTGATTGGAATCTTTTCAATGCTCCATATTCTCCTATGACTTATTGATTTGAGCATGGGATTCTCCGCATCCTTCCCCTCATCGAAAATGGTATCAGTTCATTCTTCAACATATGCTAAAACTTGTTCGTGTATATACGCCTCATTGTACCATCCATTCAATATGTCGCTGCTGGTAAGGTTCATGCGGCTACACACATTGGTACACTTGTGTCCCTGCTGGTCAGCTGAACACAAGAGAGGCGTGGATATCCAGATCCTGGGGTGGTTCCATTGCTTGTTTTTGGAGGAATCTCCGTAGTGCTTCCCACAGTGGTTGCTCTAATGTGTGGTTGCCCTAATGTGTGGTTGCCCTATCGTCTGCTGTTTTGCATCTCTGGAGCCCAAATTGCATCCCAAGATGAATCGCATGGGATCCTAGTGGTGTCCTATCTTTTTCCTGTGCTTTGGTAAGTGAATTCCCGATGTTTTACTAAGATCTTCTGCATTTGTTTGCATGAGGATGATTGGCCTCAAGTTTTGTTTCCTGGTGGGTCTTTGTCTGGTTTTGGAATCGGGGTGATGCGGCCTTCCTAGAATGAGTCTCTCCGGGTTCCCTCCTATTCTTTATAATGGAATGGTTTCAGGGGTTTCCCATTAACTCTTTATAAAAGGACTGGTTGAAGTGGGCTCAGCTTTCATCAGTTCCGTGGCTTTCCTTTGTTGGTAGGGTTCAGCGTATCTTCAATTTCGTTGCTTGATTTGGATCTGTTTAATTTTCGCATGTGCATTTGGGTCTGCAATGCTGGTATAAGTTTCCCAAATAGTTTCTGA